>NW_017132446.1:1264197-1298304 GCF_001652005.2 Ceratina calcarata | reverse complement strand
AAAATTCATAGAATCTTTCTTGTTGAGGACGTCAGGGCTTATAATTTCTGTATAAAAAGCTTTCCGTCAGAGTCAATAATTAATTAATAAACAAAATTGTTCATTACAAAAACTTTTTCTTCGCCTTAGCAAAAATTATTAATACACTTTTTGACAGAGTGCACCTACTGTTCTTTCTTATACTGTAATATCCCTGTTTCGATAACGAAACAAATATTTGCAAATCGCGAATCTCGCGTAAAACCGCGTTCATTTCACGGGGGCTTATCTCCTTGTTTTTCAGTAATTACATCCCCGAAATGCTGATCGATCGCGCCACTGGGAGCAATTAGAGTCCATCGAATTCACCGAACGAGTCGCGAGTAAAAAAGCCGCTACACAAATTGCCGTTTTCATAACAATTTGTTGGCACGACAATATGCGATAATTCCAAACGATATTCACATTAGAAATTTTCAATCTATTTTCATCGAGTTAGTTAGAATTACGCCTACCATCTGCTTCATTATTATACTGTTTTACGTAATAAATTATTCTATACTGAATTATTCGTTACCCTAACTTCCTTAAAACTTGAACTTTCACTTTAAGAATGCAACGTGAGAGAGTGGTCTTACTTTATAAATATTTCTCGTAAAGGGCGAGCTAACTCGATTCCCTTCGGCTAAAGGGGCTAATGCTTTCAGAGCCTACGGGTTCTCCGGCAGCAAAATTTGTTGAACACGCAACGCTCAGGCGAGCACATATTTCCGTTTTAAAAAAAAAGACAAACTATTTCACAGTTACTGTGTAAAAAATATCGCTACGTTGTTGACAGATCAATTAAAAAATATGAACGACGATGCGAAAGGTAAATTTTAAAATACGAAGAGTGTCGTTTATTTTGACTATAGCAAAAGTATTGAGAACAGAATTACTTTGTTTTTCCGAATTAACCTGCGTATGTATGCGTGTAAAAAGTAAAAACTAAGTAAAAGTAAAAAATGTAAGTAAAAAAAATAAAATATCATGATTCTGTATTTTTTATCTGTATAATAATTTATAAGTACGGGACGCTAGTTCGAACGATCAATTCTTGAACGATGCTCATTTGTCGAAGGTAAGAATGGGCAAAGGGTTGAAGTGGCGCCGACGCGGCCACGTATTATTAAAAAAAAAAAAGGCAGCTGATCAGCTCTGGAGAATGCTCTCCTCGATAACGTGACACTCGTCGGCTCGATGGGTATCTCTGTCTGACGGAAAAGCCGTCGAGGCCCACGAGAGAAAAAAAAAAGGTTCGATCAAGTCGAGAGCAGCTCGTTGACTCGAGCTCTCCTCGATACAGTTTTGAAAAGGCACGTTTCCCAAGATGATCGACGAGTTCTCGACGTCTTAACCCTTCTGAACTATGCGTTAATGCTCTGTCCCAAGCATAAGAGTTAAATACTGATTAATGAACGAATGGAAAAGATCGTAACATTTGACTGTGAATCACACAGTAAATTTAAGATTATAGTCAATTTAACTGGCTCGATTTTATCTAAAATTAGAGAACGCTGTAAAACATTTCTGAGAGAGGATATCTAGTAAAAGTGGGAAGTAACCTACGCTCCAGTGATTTAACGGTACAAAACCCAGGAAACTGGAAAAGAAAATTGATACATTTTAAGCGTACAGCGTGGACGATTCTTTTAATTAACCATTCGCCCCTCGTGTCGCGATTGCGTCAATTTCAATGAACGAAAAAGAATTTAATCGATTTCCCAATTTCTCGCAAACGGTGTCCGGCTCGTTTATTTTCTTTAATTCTATTCTATAAATTTCGAGCCCGGACCTGCTGACCTGTGATAAATAACAAACGACGCGGCGTCGAAAAAGATAAATGCTTGGACTCCTGAACAACGCGAAAAACGATGGGAAAAGTTGACGTTTTCATGGCGACGCGAATCAGCAGGCGCGCGTAAATGGAATAACTTCGTTCGATGCTACGCGCCCGGCGAAACTTTACACGCGATTACTTGAAAATATTCACACTTCGCTTGTTCCACGTTTTGCTTGAAAACATACCAACGTGTTTTCATTTTAAACGTTCCCCACTGAAAATATGCTTGGCTAACCAAAATTGAAACAGCGTTACGGAACTCGATAAATAATTCTCGAATTAACCGAGCAACTTCCTCACCGGGATCAGACTTTGATGCGGAATAAAACTTTCATCGTATCAGTTTAAAAAATGCAATTTGGATAGAGACCGCGGAGCGTACTCTGCATCCGCGCGTTTTTACATATTATCTGCATTTTTTATATTCCTGGTGTATTCGATTTTCCTGCAATTGAATAATATCCGCCGGCATGCAAGCGAGGTGTACGAAATTGCATGCAAATTTCGCGTAGAGAAATCTGAGTAGAAGTACTTTTACCTACCCGCTATCACATTTACCTAATTCATACTGTGTTAATGAATGCACGACTGCAAATGATCTGACATTTTTTATTTTTAATTCAGTGAAATGGAATATGATTCCATATTTCATACCAATAATTCCATTTATCAATGTGACAAAATTCAATAAATCCGATCCGCTTGAATATTTATTACATACTTTATTCAATGCATACATTTTTGATATTTATATTATATACCCTGTATATCAATCGAGTATTCCACGTTCTGTATTAATTGAATGATTGGAATAATCATTGTACGATTTAAATAAAAATCTACAAAAATTATGGAAAGCAAATTGTTTAAGTCTGATGCGTACGATTGGCAAGAATAATTGATTACATCGGACGAAAGATGAAATTGTTCCACGTAAAAGCAGAGACAAAAGATTTCATGAGGAGTTCGATCAATCGCGCGATTCAATTGTATTCACAAATCCAATTTCTGCATTATCGTAATGCAAATCAAATAATAACACATGCATACAAACGTAATAGGCATTGAAAGAAATATCGAATAACGAAAATCTGTTCGATGGGACGACTTTGGCTTTCTATTAGCACGAATAATCGATATTCTATTAATCTGCTCTACCAGAAATTGAATAACCGAGTGTTGTACCAGAGGAGCACGAAATAATCTATTATTCATTGATTTTATTAACCGAGTCGTGGAAAAAAATTGTGTGTACAACAGTACGTGGCGTTTGGATGTTTAAAACAGATCAACGTCGAGGCTGAAGAGATCTAAGGAACGAGTTTAACTTCTAAACCGGCAAGGTTTCGTTTTCAACTTTGAAGTCGTGCGACTGATTTTTCCTAGTTTCCTACATTTCATATTTCATGACATATTTCAGACAGAAATCAGATAATTCCTGACATTTTAATTTACAAACTTGTTCAAAATCCTATCAGTTCGATCCACGTTGTATTCTCTATTTTAGTCAAGGAATAAATTGTAACTAAATTCATTGGGATTCATTGATGAAATTCTATGAAGTCGATTGATTGATCAAACTGGTTAATACGAAATCTTTAAAACGAGTGCCAGGGGACTTCCGGCCGACGACAGCGTTAACAGGCCTCTAATCAAACAAGCTCACCTCGAAGCTCAGAAGCTGTTGGAACAAGGCAAAGCGAGGCAAAGCCTTGAAACGCTGTTTGTACCATCGGTGGGCGAGGCCGCGCCGCGTCGGCCGTGTTGACACTCGTACACTCCCAGCCGGGTTAATAGATAGGCAAAGGCCGACCGGCCGACTTGTCAAACGGACTGCCTGTTTCTGTGCGTCGATCAATCGACGTTACTTTTCTAGAAACGGAGTCTGACAACTGCCGGAATCAGCAAATCGGTTTGAGGTACCCGAAAGACTCGACGAATAAACAGGAATAGGATGAAATTGTGCTTGAAATATTGAGGCCGAATTAATAAATAGAATCTCGATTATAATTTAGATATACGAACACGAGTCATCTCTCGCTTTGCCTCGTTCCACGAATAGTTCGGACTTTCTGCGGTAATGCAATTTTTCAAATAATATAAAATTCCTCTGATTAACCCTTAAATCCCGGGTTAATTGATGATAACAATATGCATGATCTATGAACTCACATTATACTTGATCTATGAACTTTCTTGGACTACTTGCAAGTATTACTGGCTATTTGCAGGAACCAAAGAATTCGCGAAGGCACCTGTTGCAGGGAAATAAAAAGGAGCGTAGAAACTCCCGACCGTCCCTTTTGCTCGGTTGGCTTCGAAGAGGAGTGAATGGGATTAAGATCGGTCTTCGTCTTATGAATTGTTTTTATCAATCAAAAGATTTGACGTTCATCCGAGAAAAATGCTCCGCTCGTTCAGAACATTTTTCCAATTATAACACTTTCATGATCATCGACATAAAAGTATAGACCGAGTGTCCAATGTATGTTCATTGACTCCGTAAAAAGTAGAGAAAACACGCTTTGGAGGAATATTTCTTTTACATGTCGAAAGAAAAAATAAACTCTCCCATTCATTTTCTTTCTCTCAATCGCCTGCGGTCTATTCTCACGTCAGTGGTTACAATAAAGAATCCAAGAATCAATTATAAAAGTTATAAAGCTAGTACAGGCAATACGAAGCGTTGAAGAAATTTATTAGCGTGTATAAAAACTGAAAATACTGCACGTCTTTATTTATGATTCGTAATTAAAAAAGATCTCTTAATGGACTAGGTAAAACGTGAGCGGGTGATCTATCTCGGAAGCCAGATTGGTAGCGATAAGCTGACGGGTTAACGGAAATGAGGAAAATATTAACATCGTGAGCGGGCAGACGTGAACGCCGGTGGAAAGCGTGTTTACCGCGAGACGAGATTCCGTACGGAGTAATTTCTGTACCGAGGAGTCGCGAGTCAACGAATCCCCTTCCTACTTTTTCTTTTTCGACGACGAAATTAGGTCTCCAGGCTTGCGACGTGCAATTTTCAATTTTCCCGTTCCGCGTTTCCCGTATCTGGTAATCCGAACGTCTGCAGGAAGCAGAATCAAAATTGACGATGAAGCACGTACAACGAATCAATGAAACGTATCTATAATAATTTATTCTTGAACGATTTTATCAAACCATTCTTCATATGAATGCATTTCACGTATACATAAAGGCATTTTAATAATGAGAAATCATAAAAGAATCGAATTAAAAATGTCCCGTTCCGATAATTATTAGGGAGATAAATCACAAAGCGGACGAAATTATTTATTAAAAGTTCGCGGTGTTACGGATACGTGGTTTGCGACTACTGTTCTAGAGGCGTGAATTTATTTTTGGTCCGCGCGACAGTTCGCGTCGTAAACTTGTTTCCAACCCCCGTAGACTTCGCCGAGACTTCCGTTTATGGCGCGAGGGAAACTTCTTAATTGTCGCAAAATAATCTACACCCGGCCCCTGTTTAACGCGAGTATATCAAGCGCGACCAACTTTCCCGGATAGGCTTTACCTAACAATTTTAGCCCTCGGCGAGAGTACAAATTCGACATGTTAACGTCCCGTTTTTGGTTAGAACTTTTTACGAAACTTTTTCGAATTGCGAAACGTAAAAGCATTCTATTTCAGAAAATTGTGGTGGTGACCCAACTTGGAAAATATGAAATTTTTTCCGAAATAGAAAATATGTATGAAGGTACATGAACTTCATTTTCCCTTTTCTTGATTCTTCGAAAAGTATATCAAAACAAAGAGACAGTTGAAAGAGACTTCTTCTCGGCTCTATTTACCGTAAGTTCATCGGGGGCGAAACAAATTTCGACGGACCTCTAACTTGGGTGCCTCTTTCTAATGTACATGCTCCTGAAGGAATCGGGATGATATACGGGAGACATGGCTATAATTCAAGAGTAAAGTGCGGAAAAACGGCAAGGTAAACGACGAGGGTGAAGTCTGGCAACCGCATAACGGTATTCATTACTAATATCAGTGAACCCAGGAGACCGGTCGCTCTCTGTCTCTCTCCTTTTTCTCTCAGTGCTCTCACCTTAATTACACATCACTTTCGGCCTCCTCATCGATTATTAAGTAAGTTAAAGTCCTGCCCTGGACTTAATCCAACTAGCAAAGTCATATTGACATAAATGGAACATGTGCCGTAGAATACATATATTTCGTTATTTCAATGATACGAAATGATGAAGTAGATTTTTATATAAATTTTTCTAGGCAAAACTGAATCAATCAAACTGTTTGAAGATCGTATGATCTTAATGACCAAATGATAGATCACGAAAAACGAGTTTGTTTAAATGCAGTTTAATTTCTGTTCGCAGCAAAAGTAGAAAATAATGACTGCTATTCTACACACGTGATTGAAGTGATTGAAGTAACATTAGGCATCCCTAAATAAGAATTTCAAATAATAACACGCGTTCTAATCTTCATACCGTCTATCGGATGGTTACATGCATTTCCTTTAGATATAATTTTCCTCCAAAATTTGCAATCTACCGTCTTTAATAAAGTATTATGTAGTGCCTTTGCACGCGGAATTAATTGTATGACGAGACCAATTTTGCAAGTGCATGCAATCTTGCACGAGTGAGCGGTTACATGAAATTTCGCCCAAGAGTGCGATCACGTAACGGGTCATGAACAAAGTGTCTCGGAACAAGCGGAAGCACTCGTCAGGAAGCAGGGAATGCGCGCGTGTCAACGCGTATCACCGCGAGCCGAGATGTTCCAGCTAAGAGAACGCGACGCGAGTTCGCGTCTATCGTAAAATGATATCGAAAACCGCCACCGCTACCCAACCCCCATGTTCTCCGATGGTTCCCGTGACATTATAGAACGCGCAAGCGCCACAACCACTTTTACGTGTTGATCGTTACCCACCTCTCTTCGCTAAGTTCGCGAATTTGTCTTGTCAAGATTATACAGATTTAAGACTTGGTCTTTTAAAATGCGACAAGTGCATCGAAGTAAAATTTAAAATCAGTCTTAAACTGATTCCGAATGCATTTCTCGCTATCATCTCCAAAAATATTATAAAATACTGTTTCGGAACAGACAATAAATATAGAACGTATAGCGCAGCGGGTATTAAAACTAACAACAACGTGTTCACTTGGTAACGTACGCAGTCCGCGAATTAATAATTCCGAGCTGTTGGGAACGAGTGTAGCGCGTGGTGTGCGCGCAACGGTAATTAAAATTGATTCCTTTGCGATCGCGGTCCAGAGCTCACGTTTTGCATAATGCATTTTCTATTGGTCGCCGCACTACAGCCCACATCTGGTCTTTGAACCCTCTATTATTTATGGCACTCTAAATTTAGTTACCGAACTCTATCGCGTGCCTCATTATCAATTTCATTTAAACTACGATAGAACTATAATATAATAGAGGATGGGAGCTATGTGAGGCCACGTGTATGCACGCACGATGAAATATTAATTTTTAATTATTCGAAATCAAATATAAATTCCTAATTAATTATATGATCCTTCTACTCGTTTCTCAATTTTAACATGAAATCAACTTCGAGAATCTCAATACTTTTATTCGTTTCAATCCTTTCTCGAAGATAGCAACTTACATGGATCAGTATAAGCGAAAGAAATTAATACAGTGACCTGAAACTTAGTTGTGCGGACCATTAAAGAAAAGAATCGGTGCTCTGCGGCATTGGACCAATCAACGATCCTCTTGGTTCAACGAACACCGGGGCAAGAACCCCGGGACGCGTTTTGGAAATTTCCACGGGGAAACTCTCCTCGGGACACGGTTCGACGAGTCCTAGACTCGCGTGGATGCAGTTAAATTTGCATCCCGTATACATTATGTAAATGTTCCCCGAGAAGGGCACCGGGGATACGTACACACAAGTCTTTCGATACAAGTTTCGAATACGGTCGTTGTGCAGTGAAAAATCTGACAACAGTCCGGAATATATAGTGACCAGAAGAAGTCTCTTAACTCCACTTCAACTTACGAAGTACGAGTCATGAATTATATGCAACGACCTAATGGAGAGAAAGGGTAAATCGTAAGTAGAAGGAATTTATATATGGTCAGACGAGACTAAAAATATTTTTGAACTTGATAAGAAACTACTTAGAATATCATCTATGATTAATTATTTAAAACAGTCTGAAATCTAAAAGTAAGAATAAGTCGTAAGTAGTAGAGGATCGTATGTGGTCAGACAGGGCTGAGAAATCGAAATACGGAAACCTGAGATACATGTATACACAAATCATGAGTGGCTATTGGAATAATTCCATTTTTAATGACGATCTGAGTAAAAGGAAGTAACAGAGGATCGTATTTGATCAGACACTGCAAAAACCTGTGTAATTCTATTATATTTCGAGAATGATTTCAAGCATAAATATTTTACACAGATTCAACAGCACATGTACGATATTTCATTTCTGAAGTTATAATTCTAGAGCCACGGTATAAATACCGGCAGTATCGGATTCTGTTCAAACTTATTCATGTATTCATGGAAATGTAAATCATGTACAACATTAGAAACGCGTGCACGGTACGCAACTTGCATTGCCGAGATGTTATTGATTCCGTCGTTTGTCAGTACGTATTATCTACGCGGTATGGAAAGATTCCTGCAAAGCATTCGCATGGAATTAATAAGTTTCGAATCACGCGTCCACAACTGGCAATCCAATGGCTCTAGTACAAAACTTTCCGTTTGCCAACATCAACCTTCTATTGTTGAGTAAACGAACAGAAATTACATACATTCCGCTTCCATTCAGTGATTAATTACTACAATTACACTTTCTCAAACACTGATCAAAACAGCAGTAAATATATTCCTAATTACTATGCGAACTGTATCATTAATTCGATTAAACATCAAGTCTAAGTTCGAAATAACATCAAAAGATGAATAAAACCTGATTTCTAACGAAGGAATTCATAACTTTGTTAATGTTAGTTACGAAACGATAGTCGCGGGAAGAGCGACTCCACGCATAGGAGAAACGAGATACACGAACCAGCTCGAAATACCGGGAATGGCTGACGAATTTATCTGGAACGACGCCTTGTAATTTTCAACATTTTACTTTCCTTTAACACGTTGGGAGGTAATGAAGTAAGACCAGAGATTCTAAAGGAATAGTATTTACCATGCTTGAACTGCATGTAAATTTTGCATCATATTCCGTTCTTATTTCACTACTGCATTGTTGTTGCATAAATCGTAATTTATTTCTCTGACTGTTCACACGATGAAAGTGAAAAGTGATCGCTCAGTTGAATTGGGAAATGTGCAGCACCGACCTGATTTTAAGAGCCTATAATACCGTGAAAGAACTCGTGTTTGTGCGACGTATATTCTCGTTTTTGGCTCTCGCTGTACGTCGAACGACTCGTTCAGGATTGAAAGGGTCGACACACATATGTAATGATATCCTCAACGCGGAAGCACGCCGCGTTGGCAACAGAATTACAATCGCATGAGTCGTGGACGATTTGGCAATGATTTTTCCGCGAACGGCCAGCGACGCTGGGATTTTTACAGTCGATTAAACGATGACAAACATTCAATTTGCTCGTGGAATAAATTTTATTCGGTACACGGTACCGGTAATCCGGTAAAGCTCCTACGTTTTCCTTATTTTATTTCCTCTCCGTTACTGTTTTCCAACACAGAAAAAAATATTCTTGTTCCAACGTGGGCTTGCATATTGATATTCGTTATCGAGGACATACAAACAGTTCTACATGTTTGCGCATTTTAATTAATGGATTTCTTGATCACCTTTGAAATTCGATTTACGCGTGAACACGAAATTTCCTCTGCAGGTGAATTGAAGCCGAAGAAAGGGTTAGAGTTAATTCGCGTCTTATCGCTTGATAATTGTAGTTTAAAATAGCGGGATCCTAATTAAACCGAGGGTCGATGGTAGCCAAGAGAAAGAGAAAGAGAGCTGTTGAAGCGGGTGCGAATGTAAAAGGTTAATCGAGCCGCGTCCGGGTTAGGATTTCATTACCCAATGCAAATTTACCTTGCCGCGAACAATATTTTCGAAAATATCGCATTAGATCCTATCGAAGGCGCGGCAGGGTCGCGTTGTAACCGAATCGACTTAAAACCGTGCCTTTGGCAGGCTTTCAACCGCGATAACAGCCGCCTTACACGCCGGCACAAAGGCTTGCCAAAAGGTAATTCAAACGTGAACGAATTTATTGTGCGAAACGTCCTTAATAGACTGGCGCAGCCACTGACCACGTTTTTATATCATAATAATTAGAAATACGAGACGGGGTACTTCGTGCAGACGGTTGCGTTATGACGTGCGACCGTGTAAAGCAATTAGTTTTTTTTACCAGCGAGATTGCTCGAAATTCATGGATCTTTGAAACGCGAGAGTTCAGCCGGCACGTGGAATTTAAAGTTCAGGTTTGTTTTAGTAAACTCCCCGTGTTTGTCATCGCGCGCGCGTGTCGCTGAATTAAATACTAGTTTTATGATATCACTGCGACGCATTTTTAAAAGCTATTTAGAAAAATGTAGCGGGCCAAAGTAATATAACTCAATTAATGAACTGGCATGTAAGTGGAATGCGTCTAAGTGTAATTAATTTCTGTGAGATATAACGTCAAGGTAATTCCATTACTCTAACGGAAAGTTTTCTATTAACAAATTCATGACGTTGCATAAATTTACTTTCAAACTCTCTCTTTCTCTCTCTTTCTTTCTCTATACATATGTATGTGCATTAAAATACTAAACGCTTCTCTGTGAAACTTGGAGGAAAAATTTTAATCCCTTAAAGGACGTACCGCCAGCGGTGTCATTTGGAACTTTCGTACTTAACTTACATTTTGTTTAAAACAATTTTCACGAAACTTGTTGTGTGGTTCACTACGCTCTGAGTGCATAGGAAAGATCATAGGAAGAAAAGCACCTGAAAGAGGAGCAAGTAGTCGTGGACAGTATACGGTCAGACATGTTCTACGTTCGGTACTTGGCGTGCAAATATCCTTTAGAAACTAAGAGCCGCCCAATTGAATCTACATAGGAATATTTTCTGCACACTTTTATGCAGAATGAAATATTTATAAAATTAGTTATGCATTTAATTTTTGTACGAGTGCATCTGATCTGGCGATCATTAATAAATATTATAGGAATATCGAGTTAAAGTTTCATAAAAGAACTCATAAACGAGTTTCGCGTGTATGAAATCTCAACAACCCCGAGAAGCGATCCGAGCTAGCCCATTCCTTTTCACTTCTACGAGCGCATACAAACGAGGCAAGCTGCCAGCTCGAAAATTACGTTCATTCGGATGAGCCGAGTGGCAACTACGATCCGTTCGCTCGCCTGGACATTTATCTTGCGCCGTTTATAAATTCCGACGCTTTTCGTCACAGTCAGCAGATGTTTGTCGACCGGACAAAGATGCTCATCAAACAGAATCGCTGAACCGTCGCGTTGGATCGCGTCTGCTCTCGCAGACAGTAAATATCCGTTTATTTATGTCGCGTAAGAGAGTATAAACTTCGTTAACTACTCGGGCCTGTATTAACTTATTCCGCTTCACGTGATTCGCAATTAATCTTCAGACTGCGAATATTTATAAAAAATAAAATACTTCAGAAATACGTTTTATCATTGAAGTATGCGAGAGTTCTTTAATATTCTGAATAGTTCATAAAGTTATTTGTGATTACATTCTAAAATCAAAGGAAACTTTTAAAAAATCCTTCCAGGAAGAAGACTGATGAAAATTGCATTGAGTCTGATGATAATAATTTTACCAAGAATAATAATATCCAAGAGAATTTGCCAAGAAAGTCATTACGAATTCCAATTTTCGAATCGCTTTGAGATAACAACTGCTATCGTTCACCAAGTTCCGGGAGCTCGAACTTCACCTTATCGTTCCAAATGCAGATTGTTTCCCTTGTTAAAAAATCAATTAGATATGATAATACTGAAATTGACAATTGTTACAGAACTTGAAATGACTAAAACAAATGTGATCAGATTTTACAACTCTCTTGGTACTCCAGTAGATTTATTGAGATATCTAGATTTTTTCTTATATACGACCGGGTAATGTTGCCAAGAATCGAACGCGGTTAACAATGTCAGTGATAGCTTATCAACCCAAATACACGAAGCAATTTATTAACGATTCTGCGATAGCGATCTGCCAACGTTTTGGAGCTATACTCCCATTCGCTCTGCTTGAAAAAGATAAATACACCAACTGACCAGTTTGCCTGAGCAATTTTTAAAATCTCATGGAATTATTAATATTTGTCAGTTTCATCAAAGTAAATGTTGCCCGTACACATGTTCATTACCGGTAGATTAATTTCAGATTGCAAGCGACAAGAAACGTGTATGTTTAGGCAAAAACAAAGTGGGTTCTTGCACATACGTGTGTATAAGGGAGAGTCGAGTAAATCTCATTAGTTGGGGTTTAGTCCCTCTAATATCCATGCAAAGACGGTAAAGGAGCTTAAAATTCGTTGTACATATGCTACCTCTAACAGAAACTGAAAAACCAATTTCTCTCCTTTTTACTACCCTAAGAGAGATCGCAGTGCCATAATGTATTACTTAACAATTGCCGATTATTCAAGACGTGTTACATTACAATAAAATTTTTCCAAAGCGAATTTCAACTCGGTTGAGAAAAGCTATTAAGCCTAGCATATAGAATGAACATCTAGGGAAGGTTTCCAATCCAAGAAAACTTTTTCAACGGAAATTATGTTGAAAAGCGTGGCCGGCACGTCGTCGTTGGCGCTGCACCGTGACATTTGGAATTCAGCTTCGGTGAAGAAAGTTTGATAGCGCGAGAATAAAGTTTCGTTCGATAATCCGCGCAGACGGTGTCCCCGATTATTTTTTAACGCAACTTCCTCTCTTTTTTTTTCCCCCTCAATGGAACTAGTGACCGAGGCGATGGGCTGAACACGACGCGGTGGGACTTAGAAATTAATTTCAACTTCGCCTGGCGAACGTTCAGAGAAACTTGTAAGGGATTACGATTGTTGAAAGAGGATTACGAAGGATTGTGAAATCTTTCTGAAAATCGTATCAGGCAACAAGCGGATTTCAAATTATTTTATATACTACGGTAAACGTCGGAAGGCTCTCCCTTCAACCATTTCCATTCCCGTTGAATAGTAAGGTTCGCCGCGGTATTTAAATTTATCTCGCGTGATTTATTACACCGCGCGAGTGGCGTATCGGGCACAAAGAGTGCTCGAGATTAAATCCATCTTATACGAGATTATACGTCAACAAGGGAAAATCCCTTATTTTCTATTTTCAACAACCTAAGCGGATTTCTTTGTTGGCTACTCGAAGAATACCGTGGGCTCTCACATATTAACACTCCTTCGTACCCACAATACAAAATTCCGTCCTGTCACGTCTTTATCGAAAGTGAAATACCTTCTATACTCGCGAAATTTTTATACCATGTCCCAGATATAAATTGAAGAAACATTCTTTGTTTGCATAACTTTTATACCACGCGAGGTGCTCCAATCGTAAGAAAGATCACGTTTGAGAAAATTTGTGGTACACGAGGGCGAAGTGATTTACGAGCTAATTTCAAGACGATCTTTTATCATCCGAAGTGACACATGATAATTTATTGGCACGACTCGCATACTCGACCTTATCGATTCTCCAAAGCGCGAAACTTCGGTCCCGAATAGTTTCAGGACGCAATAGCTCTGAAAGGACAGGAACATGGGCATGGTTGATCGAATTCGAAAGTGGAAAAGCGAAAACGAGATAACAGAAAGCGGGCGTCGCGCCCGGGTCCATTTTTTTCGATCGCTGGCAATTTTCTCCGCGGACGAAATGGGATCCCGATTTTATTTAATCCACGGCCGATCCGCCGATAAATCTCGCGATTAAACCGATGCAGGCAACGAGAATTCCGACGTGTGACGCAAGCCAGTTTTGATTTCGACTGCGCTGGTTCAACTGTACTCGTTGCGTTCCAACTCTGACAACGTGTGACTTTCATTTCCAGCCATTTATCAGGCAAGTTATACAGTTGCACCTGTGTGCCATACGTTTCCTGCCTGTTAACTCGAATTGCAGTTGTTTATCGTGATTTCATAAGATCTTGCCTGACATCGAAATAAGGGATGCATGTAATCGATTAGGATGTATGAAACACAACTATTATTTACAATTCCACGCGAGCCTCGCGAGTCTCATCTACATACATACACGTTTCTTCTATTTATTTCTCTAATTTGATGTTACTTTTTGCCGGAAGATAGGACATGCAAAAGAGACAGAGAGATCATGCGTCGAGCATAAGATAAACATCTAAATGAGTCGCAGTAGCTTGGCAAAAGCGAAACTTCTTCGCCTTTGATTTTCTACGGTCTACCCAAGGTACATATAATTGAATTATGTTTAACGTATGCTGGATATCGAAGGTCAGCAACAATTTTAAACTTTTTAAAATACATCCTTCTTGGCGGTGTTAAAATAGAATTCGAAACTGTTTCCTCCTGCCTTCGATACAACCCCACGTAGAACAAAGTTCGAAAAAAAGTTTACGCCGATGTTATGAGTATATTGAGAACAAACTTTCACCACATAAATAACTTTACGATACACCTATCGGAGGTATCCGTGTTGGCGATAGCGTAAGAAAATTGTTGTAAGTAGAAGAAACAGATTGATTATGCAATCAGAAAAGGCTTTTTCTTTAAATGAAAGTATATTTCCGTACTGTTAAATGAGAAATGTAAAACATCTGAGGACACAGCAATTTAGATTTAACTTACTACTCGAATACAGTGTGAGGTTTCACTTCGAAATAATGAAAACACTCTGTAAATTACTAAGAGAACCCGCGTATACCGCGCAATTACGTGGAAGTTACTGCAAATCCATGTAAACGACTCAGTCGAAGTTCAGTTTAATTCCGCAGAGAACATTCGATCTCCCAAGGGGCACGCAATTTTGAACTGAGAGCACAGAGTAGCCGCTTTGAAACGTTCACGACGTTCTGTCTAACAAGCTTCCCGTTTCGGCGCCGCAACGTATGCCTGACACGTGCTTATCAACGTCACAAACGACTAGCCCGGGCGCGGTGATAACGCAGTTAGGGCGTTAAAGCCCGGCGAGTTTAGAACGCGTCCGAGTATCATCGTGTTGACGTCTCTAACGGAATTACCGGGGGGACTGCTGACGAAACGTTTTAAAACTTGTCCCAGGGACAGACGTTGCCACCCCATGATTCATCTTCGCGTTCCTCGGTCCCTAACTATTTATTAAACATTTTTTCCTACCCCCAGTGTCTCTTATTTTGCTTCATAGCATCTAATATGGACCATTGGGAAGCGTACGACTGCAGCTTCAGAACTATTGAGCTACAGTATATTACGATGAATTTAATACTTGCACTGGCATACGTAGAGTATATTACAATTTTATGGAGTATGAAATATGAAATATAGATTTTAATTGAAGAGGCATACTTGAAATCGGAAGTACAAAGCTAAGAGCTTAGCTCTCACGGTTTCTGTATTTTCGGAGCTCTGGCAAGTAGTACGAACATTATGATAGCTTTAATATCGCGAAGCACTTCACGGTATGAGTCATGCGGGATCGAGTTACACGGCACGTGGATCGTCGAAACAACTTTCTACCTTCCACCTTGTTCAACTAAAATGGAAATTCAACGTACACCCGTGCGGAAAAATTTCAATATCGACTATGTACCGTGCGTTACGTACAAAGGTTGAACTTCTAATTAACAATTTCGAAATTCAACGAAAGAACTGAACGCGAAAAAGCGAAAATCCATTAACGATGTCTGATCGAACTCTAAATATACCTATAACTCTGATATTGTACTATGAAATGGTTTTACTTTTAGAGCTCATTAATGCAAAAAAGCTTTGTAATTTAACGTAGCAACAAAATGTAATTCGCTCCGTTATAGCGTGTAATTAGGTCGCATAAAATTACTCATATATTATATTTTCATCCCTCATTCGGTAATTTTTAATTATGCAACCACGATATTCTACAACCGGGCATTCAAAGCGAAAATCAGAATGTTTGATATAAAAGAAGAAATGACGCGTGAGAGCAGCTTAGAAATTGTAATGCGTGTTCAAAGAGCTTTTTTTCCATGTAAAAATTCTTGTAATGTATTCTTTTTCAGTGCAATTACATAGCGCTGTAACAATGAATAAATCGTGTTTTCATCGGAGAACGAAAAGGGAGAAATGAAATATTCAAAATACAAACCTAACGTAACGTTTCATACTCATATTGATAAATGTTCATGCCAAGGTCCGAGTGCAAAGATTTCACGTTATACTCTTTAACCACCGTAACCAGTGTTTCTTGAAAATCGTAAATGATATTAATGTCAGGGCTTAAAGTAGTCAGAGAACGGCGCGCTCCGGCATGCATACGAGGTACCACAGTAGTCTAGTAAATGACGAGTCAGACGGAGGCGCACGCGGTGTACCGGCGACTGACCGACGGACGGATCATCGTTCGAATCGAATCGAAGCCAATTATCGGCGTCGGCGGCAACCGGTGATCGAGTTTCCTCATTCGATAGCCGATTAACCCCTGCGTTTAAACGTAAGAAAAAGGTTAACAGTGGGAGCTTACCTTTCCACGTCACGGCGAGGTGCACGCGAAATCCGACCACGCCATTCTCTCTCTCCACCGCACAGCACCGCACTGCACCATATATATACACACAGAGAACACACTTCAGCACATCTTCGACCCCTGCCCGGACAGCGAATCTTCCGAATCTCTTCACCTCGTAATTCCTTTTAATACTTTGTCTATTACTCCCTCACCATCTTTGTCTGCCAATTTTAACCGGTCTCTTTCACTCACCCCTTGGCTCTATCTCTCTGTTTCTCTGTTTCTCTCTCTCTCTCTCTCCGACCGGCAGGAGAGACCCCTTTTCCCCGGCACCTTTTCTTCTCTCTCGTTACGATGGTGCACCGATCACCATGCCGCGCGTTGTCATTGCGGCGTCGACCGGATAAATATGTACCCGTGGAAAAATCGTTTTTTCGGGTCCAACGAGGCGACGCGACGGCCAGGACGAGGTTAGGAGGAAGAGGAAGAAGAAAAGGAAGCACCTCCCTGCGGCACGCGCGCGCACGAGAGAGAGATACAATCCAGCATCCAGCTACGCCCGTGACAGCGTCTGGGCAACTACTGAGGACGATCTGCGCGGTTCCGGCGCGAGCTTTCGTTCGAATTTTGACCGTAAGGGGCGCCACCTCGGTTCATTACTTTTCGTCAACCGGCCTCTCGATACTGCGTCACGGGTTCATTCGCTTCTCATTTTGTTAACGAACTTCACTGACAATCTGCGTTTTCTATTCTCAATTGTATCTCCTGTTAATCTGCAATGCACCAAGCAACGTATGTATTGTATTTGTCATATTCTTATGCCTCTTTGTTAAACTCTAAAGTAGTTCATACTCAGCGTTGCAAAAAATATTATCATTTTCATATCGTCAATATTTGTCGTATTAATTACTGAAGATTGAATAGAGCTATTATTGATAACGGTTCACTTTGTATCTTAAAGTATGTCTCCGTGTATTTAGACTGAATACGAAGGGCTAATCTTAATACATTCATAATTTCTACTCTTTCTTTTTTTGATTGATATTACAAATGTGTAACCGAGATAGAGTAATAGATAGATCAATTGAAAGGTTATAATACAATGAGAAATGAATTTTTCCTCTTACTTTACTTAAATAACGCAAGTGTTGTCGTTGCAGGCCGTTGTCAATTCGCCGGGGTCAATGATGTGAAGTCGCGCTCCGTCTATCGAATGTATCGATATGCGCTCGATTCACTTTCGATCGAAGATTGCAGCTCGCGTTGCGTCGAGCTAAAGTGTTTCCTGATATATGCGATCAATATTCGGTTTAATAGTGTAAATAATAAGTTGAAACGAGTGAAAAACGAAGGAAAAACCGCTTAGCATGGAATCAAGGTAAGACTTTTAATCATTTAGCTTGCGTGACATAAATGAAATGCCATTTAAAAGGCACTGACATTAGACTTGTGATATCGGAAATGGCGTTCTGTTCAAGATTTAACATTTCCATCAACTGAAAAATACTTGCATAAATAGTTTTACCAGTAGACCTTTAACATTTCCGTTTATTCTCCAAAGAAAATGTCAGCACGTTAATCAGCGGGATAAAATTAACAATCTATATTGGTTAACAGTAGTAATCATTAAGGAATTCGTCGACAACGATGGTAGTAAAATAGATAAGTAGAAAACGTACAGGTCCGTGAAAAAACTTTGAGACTATAAAATCGTCAATCAATTCTCGGTGTGCACGACAAAATTTTTCACTTGAGGCGTAAATCGTTCGAATCATTAATCCGCGCAGGATTGACTGAATTTTTATTTTATTTGCAATTCCTACCAATTCTAACAAGACACATTGACATATTTCTCAAATTATACAACTCTTATGTCAGAGAAATCGTTATTGGAATTATAAAACGCTTTGTTCGCGCAATCGGGATAAATCAGTGGGGCATAAAACAAGCCAGTTTGCGGTCTCCCGATAAAATGCTTCCCTGCCTCGAAACAGACCATTGGGTTTATTGTAATACTCACCTTTTCCCTTTTTAATGGTGTACACGGCAACACTCTCACCGTGAAAGCTAATAATGGAACCGACTGTTACGACCATATCCGCGTGTTCACTCGCATAAAAATTCTCATACATCAAAGCGAAAGGTACAGTGTCTCGCTGAGATTACCTCGAAAACTGTCGCCGTAAAAACAAGTTGACATTCTTCTAATTATCCCCGTTAAGGCAGAAACAAAAGCCACTTGTTTCACCAGCTTGTTTTTTTATCGTAGAGAACGTAATTGTTTAAATTTATGTTTTTCATGGAGTAAGTAATGGTACAATCGTTTAAGGTAATGAAATTCAATTTATTATTCCATTTACACAAACATTTTGCGAGTGAGTTTTTTTCACATTGAAACTATTCAGAAATTGTACAGTGCGTATCGATTCACTGAAGTGCAATTTATTACATGTTGGTTTTTAATAAAGTGCAGAAAATATGAAGCGCTGTGCAATTACACAAAAGTATTAATATTAAAACGAAAACGGGGCTTTTGTTTTATCTACTCAGAAAATAAAAATGTTTCATCAAATCGAAGAGCAATGGAGAGTAATTAAAAGTAATACTATGGTCAATATAAATAAAAAAAATACTTATAACAAACGTAAACTAGTCAAAAATAAAATATATAACAAATTAGTCAACATATACGTTACGAACAAATGACAATAGAAATATAATATTTATCTTCTACTGGAAATTATATATTAGTGAAATAATAATGCTTATAAGGAAATCAGCCTCATTAGACGGTTAAAAAAATGAAGAACGATAATACTGGTAATACAACTTGTTTTGCGTGAAGCACGAAAACTATTTTAGAAATACTCTTCATGTATGGCTATATGAGTTAAGAAATGGCCAAATTTGCAATAAACTTTGTTGCACACTTTGCAAGTATACAAATCTGAACCATCATTAATCGGGTGGTAATGCTTTACCCTTATATGTTTATACAGGGACGATTTATATCTGAAACGAATCGTGATCTTGATAATTTCTTTCTTTCAAAACATTCGCGCTTCAATTGTATTTACCTGTACGGTCTCATACATATCTCGCATTTGTAAGGTTTATTGGCGCGACAAGCCTCTAAATGTTCATTAAAGTTATCTATTTGGCTGGAAAGCATGCCACAGCTATCGCAAATCGAATTCTCTCCTGCAAAGACATTCAAGCTCAAGCTCTGTGTTTCCTCGTGCATACATAGATCAACAGACTTACCTTGGTTTATGGTTGGTTGATCCATGGGAACTGCATCAAACATTGTACCCTCCGCAACTTCCCCAGTCGAGTCTATGAGTGTTATTAATGTCGAATTAATGTCTGTAAACAAAAAATCTCCTTTTTCTACTGTTAGATTTATGGAAGTCTCCTCATTGATATTATTCACATAAGAATCTTCATCAACAGATTCTAGTGTTTCTACTTCTAAATCCTCTTTGAGATCATCCATCTCATGTTCAATCGTGTTTAGAACACAGTTCTCAGGACAAGAATTACAGTGAAAGTCACTATCTATGCCTAAATATTCTGAGCTTATTGATTTATCTGCTGAAATACTTTCTTTATTCTCATCATCTGCCGTCTGATATGCATTACATTCATTGTCGTTTGGTTTATCTGTTGAAATACTTTGTTTATCCTCATCATCTGCCGCCTGATATACATTACATTCATTGTCGTTTGATTTGTCTGCTGAAATACTTTCTTTATTCTCATCATCTGCCGACTGATATGAATTACATTCATTGTCGTTTGATTTGTCTGCTGAAATACTTTCTTTATTCTCATCGTCTACCACCTGATATAATTTACATTCATTGTCGTTTATGTCCACTCCAGAACTATCACAGATATTATATGAAGAATCTACTTCAACAGGAATCATCTCCATGGTTGAATTTAAATTATTATCAAAGAACTCATAATGAAACGTATTGAATATCTCATTGCTCGTGAAATCAATCGAGTCTTTCAAGACCCTTGCGTCGATTTCTTGTAAAAGTGATGGGGTTGGACAGTCAGGATTGAAATCTGTTGTTACATCGTAACACTCTATTTTTGGACAGTCAGAACTGAAATCTGTTGTTACATCGTAACACTCTATTTTTGGACAGTCAGGACTTGAATCTGTTGTTACATTATAACACCCTATTTTTGGACAATCAGGACTTAGATCTGTTGTTAGATCATAACATTCTATTTTTGGACAGTCAGGACTTAAATCTGTTGTTAAATCGTAACACTCTATTTTTTGACAGTCAGGACTTAAATCTGTTGTTAGATCATAATACTCTATTTTAGGTTCCTTGACAACTACGGATGTTTCTCCTTCGGAATTGTGCCTTATCGTCGTCCTTCGCTTCCTTGATTTATTCGAACGTCTATTCGACTTTTTCCTCCACCCATTAGAATGAGTAACTATTTGCAGAGGAAGCAACTGCTGTTTCCTGCGTGTAGATCTTCTCAGCTGAATTTTATTTTCCTGTTTGACAATAGAATTTTCAGCAGCCTGTTCTGACGCATCGTATGCGTGATTTTCACCACGAATTTCTTTCGTCCTACTCATTCTGTGTAATTTTGTACTATTCTTCAAAATGTTAGGAACTTTACGCAATGCTTTCTTGAATACTGATGCACAGTAATTAAAATTCAGATTTAGATAAGCATTTAATCGATACACCTCGTCCAGTTCTTTCCAGACGCAGTCTTCTATCGACACCGTTGAGTAAATATCCATTCTTTTGTCATACTGCATGTCGCAACAATGAAATTAATTGTCGCTTCAATTGTTTCTAGCCAGGGTCTCCAGACTTCAACAGATACTCGAATTTTATATGCTTACATGCACTGGAATTTTTATCATAGCTACAAAAAGGGGAAAAAAATAAAAAACATATAGAAGCACAAATATAAAAGATTAAAGACAATTAAAAAACATTTAACAATTTATTCCATGGATCATATTATTATAATAGCAAAAAAGAGATAAAGTGCAATGATGCTCAGACTATCGAAGAAAAGAAAAATATCACATGCATCGATGCTAGTGCATAATGTACTTCAAACAATTACGCAAAAGTACAAGTAAGATAAAAAAGCCGGTCGTAAACAAAGCTTACCTAGCCTTGTTGACGTAGTTCGATGAACGTGTAGCATTTGTTTGCCACGCTTACGCTACGTTGCAACGGAAGAATGCCAACCATGGAATTAAGATAGAAAATCGCGGTGCAATTTTTAAATTCGGAATTACATTTATTTTCTCACGAGTTCACAGGATAGTTAGTTAACTACGAATTACTAGAATCGTCGACGACGACAGAAAGCAGACTGCTCTGTGAAGCAAATACAGGGCACGTATATAGCTGATAAAGAAACGAAACCTGAGGAGTCCTTGAACATAACGTAAACATCCATACTAAGTCCCAAGTCTCATACGAGCCCCATCGTTAATTTGTAGAATACCTTCGTATCTGTACTCGGTGTTTTAATTTTTTTAAAAATAACTTCATTTGTTTATCAAAATATAAAGGGGGGATGTAAATCATATTTCGCAAACCAATAACGTGATAAAATATTTTATTTTGGTATTATTATCAATGGTAAAAATTAAGAGTAACAAAAAATGATAAGTGGACAGCAATAAAATAAATGAAACACATTTTGTGCTGTAATTTCGTTCCAACTTGGGTTAATACTTAATGTATGGAAATTTACCAATCATTGCTGTCAGCCAAATCATCAGTTCCTTGCCTTAATGTAGAAAACAATACGTCCTTCACTTTTGGCTTTGGATCTTCCATAATTTTTGTCGGTACTGCTTCCACTTGTCCCAACATCCACTCCAATTCTATAAAAAATAACACTTCATGTAGATCTAATGGATCAGAATAAATCCTTCATTTAATTAATCCATCGTACCTGCTTCAGTTAGCTTCATGCCTCTTAATTCAATTGCCCCAATGATTTGTTTCACCATACTTCCATTACGGTAGATAAATATTGTAGGAAGATTCTTGTCTGGCCATCCTGGGATACAAGTAGTAGAAATACTTTTCAAGAATTTGGTTGTAGGAAATTTCCTTGCCAAGGTAGCTAAGTACTGGTTTATCAACGTACATAGTGGGATGCTGAAAAATGATATTAGATCAGTATATAAATTGTACTTAATAGATATAGTTTTATTTGAAGAGATTTACCCAGCTTTGTATAAATGGAGAACAACCCAAATATCTTCTCCAGCGTTGTTCACTTCTTGAACATAATCCTCAGCAGATATTTCTTTAACTTCACCATACTTAGATTTGCTAGCTAATTCTTTCATTTCTGCTATTCTCTTCTGTCTATACTCAAATAGAACTTTTTCATCCTCTTCATCTTCTAATTCGTCCAACTCATCCAATGTTTTTCCCTCAAAATCGTCAGTAGCTGCAGGAAATAAAAAGTATTCATGTTTAACATTTAATTACAATATTTATATAAAATAAACAAAGGAAGAATTTAAATACTTCGCCCAGTTTTCTCGTTTATGGTATTCTCGAGAATATCCACTATCTGATCTTCTGTAACTTCCTTCGGTTTCTCGGGTATAATCCCTTTACTCCTAAGAATGTCATTCCACTGTGTATCCTCATTTGGATCTTGCTGCGACGAGGAAAGACAGGTTAGAATTTAACCTCCGTTAAATCAATTCTTATATACGTACCATGTCGAAAGTATTTAAGAAAAAATAGTTTTATATATGCAAAATTTTACAGAATGCGTTGAGTGTCGAACTTGGCGATTCCGCGTGACGGAGCGCATGTACAATGATTTATTTGTGACCGACAGCTGATCACGTTTCCCTATACTACTACTACAATGAGTTTGCTCTACGCAAGCGTACCCGCTTAGGTACGTGCATTTATGGTATCATCAATGACGCATTCATTCCCCGATCCCCATTCTATTTAAAAACCACGCTATTAGTCAGTAGCGCCGCTGATTCTCGCCATGTCCTTTTTCCAAAAATACTCTCTCCGATCCACAGATCATTGCGCAATTGCAATTTAAATATTAAAAGTAAAAACTTTTAACATCATTCAATTACATAAAAATAGAATAAAAAATAGGGAAGCCAAGGAGAAAGGTATTTTTTAAATAATCATTCAAGTCGGGGAAGTCCGGGAGGATGTAATATTCAAATAACTGGGAGTATGATGTAAGAGAAGTTTTTCGATGCGTATCATTTTGATGCAATCGCTGCTTACTTGTCCAACAATGCTTATTACGTTTTACTACGGTGATCATACATATTCTGTTAGGCTGTGATCAGTAAAACCGGTTGATCGTGCAGCTGTGCTGGACCACAGCCATGTTTTTGTGTCCTGCACCAAATACCCACCTAAAACCAGTTTGGTCCATCACCTCGATAATATTTATAGGTGCACGGAATGATAATTTCCATCAGGTAACGGTAAAAAAGTTAGCGTATCCTTATGGCCACGTTCAGATTTATGCAGATTAGATCATCTGACGTTCTCTTCTTTTTATCATATTTCGTTTTTACTAAATAGCATTCATCTGAATTTCAAATTAGCCAAACAGGAACCTGACGTATATCGACATATCACTTCGTTTTTATACCAAACCGAGGCAAAATGGATAATTCTATAAGTAGAATGAGGATACGTAGTTGTAATCAGAAGATATTAAAACATTAATTCACAGTGGAATTTCGAGAGTGAAAGAAATTGAGATCTCTTGCTTACCACCAAAAAGAATACTCGTTAAATTCTTTACATGCGTATAAAACTCGGGCATAATAAATACCATCGAGCATTCGATTCGTTTTCACGGTACTTTCACGTCGCGTGTACGGCTTTGTACGAAATGGCTTTTGTTACCGAGGGGCATAAAAGAACCGTGTTTCCTCAAACTCGTACACAAATTGCAGACGGACTACGCGGAATAAAAGCGAACACGTGGTTCTTGACACTAAGCAACGAGATTGATCGCAACATTCTTTCTAATACAATTGATATCACTCTAATTAATTCATGAATTATATAAAGAATTCTTCTGATATTCGTTGAAAGAAAGTGAAGAAATGAAACTATCTGAGAGGTCCTCGAAGGTTTTGATGCAATGGATATTGACCGAAGCTTCCCTTCGCGTGAACGTATATTGCACGCACTGCCTGTTATTGTTCCCCATTGTTCCGCTCTTTTTTCCTGAAAGCATTGTTTGGCGAATCGCTCGTGTATCCGGTTGCGTGCTAGATCGGAACTTAACCCTGTATTTAGTCTCGAATTGGAGGAATCTCTGTCATTTATGCGCGTTTATGTACCGCGTTTGTCTTTGTCACGATTGTTGCCAACGCTAGGAACAATTTAATAGGATGTAACTATCGTTTCATCACTTTTCACGTACACAATATGAATAGGATTGTCTCGGCTATATGCACAATTATATTCTTCTATTTTTATTCTCATCGACTTTATTTTAGTACAAATGTCATTCGGTTGTCAAACAGATTGAAGCGATAAGAATTTAAGTATTTATTAAAAAGTTTATTACTGATTAGTCAACGTCAAAGTGAACAGTCCAGCACGAACTATTGAAAGAAAGAAGTGATAATTTCCGATCTCCAAAATTGGTCATTGGTCAAGGATCGTGAAATAAAAATACCAAAGTTCGTTTTCATTTATTTATTCATCAGAATTTAGTAATCAATATACAATTTATGAGAGATTCTTAAACTAGATCGTAGTTCTTCGCTTGGTACCGTTTACAAAGTCTACTCTTCGCAAACGCTACCAACCCAAGTCTCACCGCGTGGAGGTGACTACGTTCGAGACTCAGGCAGTGGATCGCGAAATAAAAATTCTAAGATTCGTGTCTATTAATTTATTAATCAGAATTTGGCCATTTCCATTAATCGTCCATAGTTACTCGTGTGATCTTAAAGCGAGTGACCACTGACTTATAGTAGCCACCCTCAGTATTGGTCATTCGGTCATCTAGTCAAGGATCGCCAAATAAAAATGCCAAAATTTCCATTCATTTATTAATCAGAATTAAATCAGATTTTCCTTATTTCAATATTTATTAATCCATACATTTAATTATTGAAATACAATTTAATTCGAGATTGAAGAAAATTGTATACGACTTTTTTGCAGGTAATACTTACAACTTTTATTTAAAGCATTTGTCGAAAGTTTGATATAAAAATAGTCATCGATTTAATTTGCATAACACGTACCATATCAGATTTCACGTAATCGATACATAAAGTAAATTTTCAACGCACAAGGTATACGAAGTTTACAATTCATGATAACGCCTGATATACGCCCAGCCTCTTTAGACTCGTTTCAAACACGGGTAGTTGTACACACGTGCGAACGCAGGTAACGGATGATAGCGTGCGTTTGTGTTTGCAAATCACTGCATACGGCAAGCGCGTATCCACAGTCGTATGTAAACTCCTGTACTTATCCCGGATTGTCGTCTTTTTGCAATCTGTTTAACGATCTTCGCATAACTCTGCAGTAAACAACTGCTGGCGAGTGCAAAAT
Organism: Ceratina calcarata; assembly: GCF_001652005.2. Taxonomy (NCBI): domain Eukaryota; kingdom Metazoa; phylum Arthropoda; class Insecta; order Hymenoptera; family Apidae; genus Ceratina; species Ceratina calcarata. The sequence continues at coordinate 1,272,155 of NW_017132446.1, read as the reverse complement.
CTCCTCCCCATTAAACAAATATCATTGATATCTTTAAGTAAAATGGTATTCATATTTTCTAGCTTTCTCAATGTTCTTTCTTTATTAGAGTTCATGATCTTGTGCTCATACATACAGAGGAACTTAGTCAGAAATATGATTTAGAATTATTCATTGGCTTCATGAAAGCCTGACAAAATTTTTAATAATCTCCATCGTATAATGAATTCCTACATATTCTTTAATAAAATCATTAAATGACAAGTTATTGTATGTAGAAATTTCCTATCGACTCATCCTGTATTATGAAAATTTACCTGATTGATTTAAATTCCCTGGACGCTTGAAAAATTCTTTGTAAAAATTCAACGTTTAGGAAGAATGAAGCGCTATCGTATTTGAGACACGCGTTTCCTCGTTTGCCCGATCGGCCAAGAGAAATTTGCATAATCGCGCGTACAGCATGACAATACGATAGAAGGGAAAGGGTCGCGTTGCTTCAGCGCGATAGAGCCCTCAGAAGAGGCGTGAACGAAAGGCAGAACGAAGTGGGAATTGGAAAATGAGTCCCCGTCTCGAACCGTGTGTACACGTATGTGTACGCGTTCATTTCATCTAGGATCCACCGGAAATTTGCAGTTAGCTGCATTCCTTGCAGGGTCGATCGGCCCCGAGGATGCCTCCGTTCGCCTGCTCGTTAATAACTCCCCTACCAAATGAAAATCCAATTTTCATTCCGCCGCCGATTGATTTCGATTCCGCTAAGTGGATTTTAATTGTGCGCCTTCGACCCAACGCGCTAATTAGAGATGATAATATTGTTTTGCCGGGGAATTTTATATGACGTTCAGTCTGGATGTATCAAAACTTTTTCTCTGTTTATTGCCAAGAAATGAAACCAGGAATAAAAGTGTAACTTGTTTTAGACTTAACGAGTGAACCGTGAAATCTTTCCTCCAATTTGGAAAGTAGTACTCGTCGAGTAACAAACTAGCCAATTAATTGGTAAATGTTAATTGAATATCGAACCAGAAATAGAATTTTTCACAGTATAGAAACCGGACAACAAAATCAAATGCGAACTTTCAATCGAGTTTCAGTCGCAAGTAAAAGACGTTCAGTTCCATCTAATCGATAGTACGTCGATTTAATACCTCGTGACTTATGATTAGAATTTTGCATAGTGCCATTAGAATCCTAAAAAAAGGTTTCGCATAGTAAAACGGTCGCACGGCCTGTTATCAGTCCTCAGCGTTTCGCCGTGCCACGCGATAACGGCGTGCGCGTTTGTATACATGGGATCAGGGTATACCTGAGAGCGGCACAGGAGCAGCCAATGAAAGAGTCGGCTCGTCGACGACCATCTTGCGCGGTCCCGCTTACGAGTTGGAGTCGCGTGGCTCGGCTTGCAGTGTACTCCGTGTACTCCGACCGGCCAGCCGTGACTGAGCCTCTGTGTCTCGTGGCCCTTCGCGGCTTTCCCATTGTGAATCGCATGTCTCTTCGATAGTCCCGTGATCGCACTGAATTCCACGGGCAATCTTTTCTAAACGACGCTAATCTTAAAAAACCATGCGACGATCGTCTGATAGAAATGAAAGACCAAACGGAACTCTGTTTCGTCAGTGATTTATTCGATAGTCGAATTTAATTGTAATACTGATTAGAAACCGCGCGATTGTGTACTTTTTGTGAGTTTGTGCACTTTTTTGTACAGACGCTGCAACGACTGTGTTCGCAAAAAGAGTGCCAAGGACTTCCAAGTAGGACCCACAACTGCGTCGTATAAAGGTATGTAATTTCATTTATTAAATCATGCAGATATTATTAATTTAAGCAGACGTTTCGTATGTAATATTTAAAAGTGTACGAAATATTCAGGATTTACTTCTATTATTTCATTCATGTGCTATTTTGATTAAATCTTTCTAATTGCACTTATCAAATTACTGTCAAATCATATGATTGAATATTAAAAAATTCCATCAGCATCCGAAGCACTAGATTGATTCTTCGTCGCTTGATTATTTGCGACTGATTAGCATCGCGCTAAGAATAACGTCACGGGAATATATAGTTTGCAAATTGTCAGAGTACACGCTTTGACAAACGGCCTTCGCTGGTTGCGTGGCAATGACATTTTTCACAAGGAAAGCGCGCAACGATTGCCGTCTATTTAGTTTGTATTTGGTGCACCAGGCCGAGATCTTTATTCGATTTAACCTTGCACTTTCGCCAACCTATCTGCCTACTACGTTTTGTTGCGACTGTCCCGTCCAATAATAATCTTGATGATTGCCCTATCAACGTCATTTGTGTACTGACTCAGTCGTTGAACTCTGACTGTTGTCTACATTTTTCGCTTTTTGTTTTCTAATTCATTTTAGAATAGTGAATATCATTACGTAATTAATAGGTTGAGCATTTTTATACATTCGTGAAATTAATGCGCGAAACAGTATAAATTTTATGATAAATTAGATGTACAAGAAATATAAAGAATGCACGCATGCATAAGTTATGTTTGAAGAATAAAAAGATCTCAACGTTGACTTCATTCGTTAGATTCATAAATGTTTAACATTACGTAAACATCTATTCTGCTAATTAATATTGATTGTCTGTAGATATTGTGAATATATAATTAGGGAATTTGTTTCGAAACGCTTTGCTTGGATCAAACGCATGCTTCAAAAAGATATGAACATGATGGTATCATTGATCTACATGCGTGGCAATTAACAGCTCGTTTAACTCTGTTTGTCGCTGGTCAATTTATTCGTTATCTACGTCCGATTATTATCGATTCTATACCGAAAGTTTTACCTGCACCTCGTCAATGCTACGTATAAATTAATTATTTCATACACGGTTTAAGGACTATTCTGAACATTATTCTTTAGTTTAATTATATATTTCGTAGATCACGTTAAATCCTGTTGTATAATTATGTAACGTTAATTCATTTGCATCATGAATGCAATTTTATAAAATTATGATTCGATGTTTCATATAATAATTATTATTGCAATGCTTAATACGATATTTGATAGAATATTTCATACAATGATTGATGGTGGTCATTGACACTGGAGTTGATCCAACGATTGGATTAAATCGACAAATGCTTTGTCAATTTATGAGTCGGACGTAGCACGAATTTCGACAGACGCGTGATTGTCTGTAAGCTCGAACAATGAACTATTTACCGTGTTCGGTGCCACGTTTATTTCGTCGGTCTTTATCTGCATACGATGCATCTGGATACACGTAACATACGCCGAGGTGAATCATACCGATAATAATACGCGTAAGTTATCCTTGAGCAAACGAGAGCCCGCGAAATGGTTATCGGGAGGTGCGCGGAATTTTCGAGGATTTCCATCCAATATAGAAACGCAAATATCGACTGTCGAACCGCGAGACGAAGTATAAATCTGAAATTCTCCATGTTTGCGTAGGCGGAGACTGAAATTCCAATATTGGAATATCTACTGAAATCTTATAAGGGATCAGGTTAACATTTGAACTCGAACGAAAGTTGATCGAACCATAATTTTATTATTACATTACGAATTTTCTATTAAAAGTATTCGTTAATTAAAGAGCAATCTGATATGCATTTGTTATATAAATAAAATGTTTTCTTAAAGTCTAGACTAGATAGTATATTTTATCTGGCAATTCGTTGCTCAATGAGAATTTAAGAATTGGCAATCAAGATTTGATATTGGCAGCGCAATAAAAAAATTTGACATCGATAACCAATTTCTATCAATCATTCTTTAGATAATGATCGGAGTCACAGTTATAAGGAATCATGTTTTTTATCAGTTAAAAAATTAATCCGAATTGTTCTTAGAATTTAGTCCACCACCCTGTGCGCATTTCTCATCGTTTCGTTTCCTTCGTTCGCTCCCCATGAATTTCGTCCCAGACGTATTAATCATTTTAATACTCGCATCATTTTCACCGTCATTACCCTCCACGCTCCGATTTCAATTCCATACCACTCACGCCTCGTTTTCCCGATTCCATATACATACGTGGTTATACATATGTAGTTTCTTCGACCCTCGCGTTTCTTTGCGCGGCAAAACCATGAATATTTATGTAGCCGTTTTAACACCGGCGGCTATAGTTTAATCTTTTTCATTCCCTTGCCACTCTTTTTCATCTTTTCCATCTGCCCGATCTCACTTTGTTTTTAATTCCTTTGGTTAAAAAGTTCCTCGTCAGGCTGTGAAGCTATTCTCTTTTACCTTGTATCGATTCATGATCGTTTCTCTTTAACGTCGAAGATATATTTGTTTGAAGATTCCTTGTGATAACTTCTGATATCGTATCGTGTTTTACCGTCGATTCCAAAAATGTGAATTGGACACTTCCGCTGAGATTTTCCTGATGCTTTAATAAAAATATTTGACTGCATTTTGAAAATTTCTTGACAAAACTCAATCACAGATGGTGGATAAAAATTGTAAACGTGATTCGATCGTCGAACTTTCTTTCACTGGTTCGAACTCTCTCCTGAAACCCTGGCGTTTTCGATATAAATTATAAACCGGTCGGACCGCTGCAAAGGGTTACACGCGTGACACGTTCACGGTTTAAATAGTCGAGGTAACTAGGCCCCGTCCGTTCTACTTTCCAAACAGGGCTCTGACTCAACGCCGAGATTGTTTTGGGCAAAGAATCCAACGCGTTCAGGGTCTCTCTCGCGTTCACCCTTCGCCCAGACGACTCTTGCTCCCTCGCGAGACGCTCACCCACGCATCGCCTCCGGCGTCGCATACGGGGTGTCGCGAAAGTCCCGATCGATCGTCGCCCTCGTGAAAAACGTGGCGTAGGTCCGGGCGATTTTCATACGCGATATTATTCACCTGCGTCTCATTCACTCTCCCTCCTTTATGCTCGTGAAAGAACTTTAATTGGAGCACCGTGTAATTGTCTCCTTTATCAAGAAATTCCTTCCCAAGTAAAATGTATAAAGATTTATGAGTGTTCAGTTTGTGCGAACAATGATTGCGAATCGTTCCTTTAACAATTGCTCAAAACTTTGTACGATTTTTTTACTCATACAGTTCTTCGATCAGTACATGAACTTAATAATTCCTGAAAACTGAAGATACGACTGTAGCAGAATTTCTTATAAGCTTGCTTCTTATTTTTAATACTTGTTAAAGACAATATACAGATTTTTATACATGGTTCGCATGAAAGAGTGAAACCTTTCCGTTTAAGCACACAGCCGTTCAGCTGCGCGTTTGCATACTGCGGGACCATTCAAGAGGTTCTCTCTTTCTCCTTTATGCCCGGTTCCATCTTGTGCGGTTACTCGCGACAGAGTTTCGAGCACGGCGTGGGCATTTCGCGATTCCGTACAGAAACTACCTAGCGTGTTACGACGGCCACGATTTATGCCCGTCCGTGATCCGAAAGGGAATTAACGTTTTCGATTCGACTTTTTACGATCTCAAAGTTACGAAACGTTCGTACACCATACGTGAGCCCTGTACTGTGAATCTTAAATTAAAGAAAAAGCTGATCGTCTCTCTCGCGTTTTTTTTTAGTTAGCAATTAAATTTGTTAAATTTACATTACATGCGAATGAATACTTGTTATAGAATTACAATTGACATTCGAATGAATACTTGTTATAGAATTACAAAAGATATTTCTTAAAATTAGCGAATACATTATCGGGAAGTTTTGAATAGATTTGTGAATCTTTCCTCGAGCTTATGAACGAAAATGTTTGCAAAGCCGAACCATGGCAACTAACGGGAGACTATGTAGGCTGGGATTAGGTAATTTAGGATTATTGTAAACTGCAACCGCTCGCACTTGACAAAATATTTTCTTACGATCCACCGAGGCATGCCAGCAGCCAAACAAAGCTTGTACATAAATTATAACTTAAACATGCAAACAGTTCGTAACAAACCATAAGGGTATACATTTATTTTTAAGAAATGGTATTTTTCATTTTTCTCATACATAAAGCGTCGTTTCATATGAGAAATACGTTTCGCAAAGAAGCAAGCGTTCGAAGGTTCTCTTGGCGCGATTATATTCGACACAGTAGCAACGTTTTTCTGTCCGAAGCCCCCGTGAATGAAGTTTCTATGCGTGCGCTTTCATGTTTCGCTGCTCGGCTTCATTCACATGTTATAACGCGGTCGTAACTCGCATTGGCTCGGCTGTCGTATCGATACTTACGCCGCCGTTTGTTTCCTGCCACCGCGGTTATTGCTTCTTTCCCATGTCGAGTGAAACGTTTACGTAAACGTCGTTGAGAACATTTTATGTTTATTCGCAATTCTTCTTTTATTACAATTCTTATTTCGAGCCATACAAGTCGAACGGTCTTTAGAAAATTTTTTACATCGATAATAATCAAAGATTTGTTGAAATATGTTCCCATGAATTCATGAATCAAAGGGTATCGTAAGTGTTTAAATGCGAATTGAAGAGTTCAAGGTATTCTTGTTTAATTTCGCACTCTGAGTAAATAGCTCAGAGCAGGAGAAAGTTCAAGCACTGGCCTATATCACGAACAGTAATTTTCTTTGTGTCGAGTGTCTCACGTTATGTTGTACAGATCTCTTTCCCTTACCTTCTACTATTATGCTCTTTGTATGCACTTTGTATGATTTGCACGAATGGCTGCATCAGCCATGGGATTGCACACGGTAAAATCAACCGTTAACGTAAATTAACAGCAATTCCCGTTCTGCAATTCGTTTCAAATTGTCTATAACACTTTTCACGTAAGTGTCATTAAATTCTAATTTAGAATTTATTCTCGTGCATTTTCCATTAGCATAAACGCGAATATTGCCTTATAAAAAAAAAAAAATGCAATGTGGCTACTTTTATCAGCTGCTATTACATTAGCACTTGATATTCTATATTTTTTAGAGGATTAAACAGGCTTGCTCGGCATCGCGTCGATTCGTAAACTTTACGGCGCACATTTGCAGCATTCGCGGATGTGCAGAGGCCGTTCGGGAACTGGTGAACGCGCAGGCTATTGCAGTTTTATGAAATCCGAGAGACGCGTGCGTCCACCGAAACGGCACGCCGGAATCCGCATGCATTTTTTTTTTCCTAGCGATTCGCGAATCAACGGGGCGTCCTTCAAAACAGTCGAACAAAACGTCCATATATATCAGCATTCATAAGCAAATTTTGTCGCCTGTTCTTCTGGCGACACGTCCATTGTACAATGCATAGTACAAACACCCTTTGTTTCGTTCAGGTTTTCTCGTATTTTGAACCTGCAGTTCAGGAATTTCTATTCTGGCTTCATGAATTTGAAGATGAGTATTTCCAGCATTTTGTACAAGACCGGTCATTCGATTGTTGAATTAATCATTCGATCGTGCAAAAAATGCAATTGGTTGCTTCAATTGGTATTTATTTGGAATTCATAGAGAAAAAAAAGAATTGTACATTCCAGATAAAATTCCTTCATTTTTGAAATTCATTTTGAGACGAAATTACAATCGAAAATAAATCTTCGATTCGGTACTATCGATACCGATCGTCCAAGGGTTGACCGAGAGGCCGGAAGCGCCGTCTGGTAGGATGGCTTTCCGCTCCACTGATTTCCTGTTTCTTCGCGGTCTTCTTTTTCTCCGGCGACACGTACGGCCGCATGTCCCGTCTTCATATAATCGCGTATTTTCACACACGCGAACGGTACGAACACGCGCGTGTAACGCGTACCGATAGTCCGGATGCTGTCGGAATCGCTAAAGCTCGGAACAGGAGATGAATCGTGTGAGGCATTCGTAATCGACGATCCAGTGAATAAAAGTTGAATCGTGCGATTATAAAATTGGATTTGACGAACGATGTCCTGTTTGTCTTATCGCGTTCCACTTGATTGGGTTTAAGGATGTATTGGCTACACAATCAATCCCAAAAGTTTATGTATTTTAGAAAAATGCATTTTCTATAATTAAAAAGAA
>NW_017132446.1:1256881-1263663 GCF_001652005.2 Ceratina calcarata | reverse complement strand
CGGTTTGGGAGTTATTGGCAAAAAACGAAAATTTCGCGAAATCTGAAGGGGTACCCCTTGGAAAAATCTCGGAAAAATCGAAAAATTTTTTTTGTTGTTTATTATTAGCAATGTTCTTCCGACGTCTGATTTCTTTTTTAAAAATGCATTTCTAAAGTGCATAAACTTTTGGGATTGAATGTATAGCCAATACATCCTTAAGGATGGGTGCCTGTAAAGCTTTTTTCCATGCCGCGCTGCTGCAGATGTAACGTGCTTTACGAAGTCCTAAAGCTTTATCGAACGTGTAAAATGATTATGCGATCCAATGTTCTTGTCAAATGGACTCAACGGTTATGAAATTTTATCAAACGCTTATACCAGATCTGAATTTTAGTCAGGTAAAAAGAAAATGACGAACTCATTATAAGATAAAGATAAAAAAACACGTATCAAACTTGGAGAGCTCAGTCTACTCTCTCCCTGCTTTCAAGCTGTAGCTTTTAGTGACTCATTCCGTATCTAATCCGACGGGTCACGCCTCCGTAGTAAAGAAAAAATGAAGCGGAACAACGTAGACTTTCCGGAGTAAACGTGTAAGTTCCTACGTGAGGCTATATAGCAAACGTGTCGAACAATCGAACCGGGACGGTCGTATGTACTTACGTGTGTTCGAATCGGGCGCGGATATTTTTTCCGGATGACGGGAGAGAGTCTGGCAGATACAAAGCGCGACCGAATAAACACGCGTAGTTTGCCCGCACGTACCGGCTTCGAGAACTTATGCACTCGCGACAGACGTGCCCGAAGAAAAGCGAATTTGCATACAGAGAGCGCAGTGAATTCACGACTTTGCGACATGCAGCTTCCCTTCTCTCTATCGTGAATTTCGTAACGCAATAGGCAGATGTTCGATACGATCGTTTTATCAGCAATTTGATCGCACGATTAAACGAATCGTCGTAGAGAAATGCAGTTTAATATTGTCTTAATATTTATTTTGCGACGCTGAATCATGGATTCTGAAACGAGTTTCGATCAGCAATAAATCGATTTCGATGCATGTTTACGAATAACAGCACGCTTGGTATGCACTTGCTCTTGATACAAAGTCTGTCTTTCATCCTTGAGAGCAGCACTTCGAACTTTTGCGTAATTCATACAGTATGTACCATAAATAAAATTTTTGTTATGCCACGAGGCCAACTGAGAATTTCTAAATAATACAGACGTTTCACTGTGAATAATTTATTTGAAACATAAGAATTTAATAAAATATCAGCACACGTAATGAGCATGTTAAACAATTACCACAGTGAGTTCTTCAGACCTCTTGCATTTGCTCTTGAGAATCTGAAATCAAGAAAGCAATCATAATTATTATTCTTCTCTTTGTTACATCGGCGCTTCGGATCGAACCTGAATAACTTCCTGAAACTCGTTCGATAACGCGATATAAATGAGAGAGAAAACAGTTGGGTACGTCTTGGCTATGAAATAGAGCAGCTCTCGCTTCTTCGCTGTACAGCAGGATGCCTTCGGTTCTATGAAATTGATCGCTCTAGCTAGTCGATATGGCGTTCGAACCGCGAGGAAAGCGATTGCAATGATTACTGAAAATATTACATTGAAATAATGCACGTGCGTTGACTAGTCCAGCTAAAATTCATACGTCTTTATTTATTTTCAATAAAACACACTGGCTATATGCAAGTTGATTTCTGTATCTAATCAATTGTTCATATACAAAAATTATGATGTATATTCATCTGAGGAGCCTAAACCAATTTACTCACTGAGCATAATGTAATGCCTCACTTCTTTCCACCTCCATTCTCCCTCGATGGACTTCAATATGAACAATTCATAAATGATTAAGGCATCCAGCGCGAGAGATATGATGACTGGCATGGCGATGAACATGATCGTGTTCCACACGTAAATGTCGGCCATGTCTCCTTCGAAGAAATCGTATATGTGTAGCCCGATAGCCAGCGATATGATGGTGGCAGACCAAACGAGCACGATACCTTTCATAGCGGTGAAATTCTTCAGTAGTGCCTGCGCGCAGGGTACCTGCTCCTGGAACATCCTTATGTACTGCATGAATTTGATGAGAGCAATCGTCACCACTGAGACATCGAAACTGATCATGCAAACGTAATCCATGTTCAGTTTCATATCGACACCGAAGAACCAGCGGATCGTCTCTTCCAAAGGCTCGATCAGAATCACCATGTTCGAGAAAGCCAGGCTGATAATGAACATGTTCATAGGTGTTCTCGAACAGGATCTCGAAACGATTACTATCAGGATCAAAAAATTTAAACTCGCGCCTAGGACCAGTAGAATTAAATTGATCACTCTCGCGTCGGAAAGGGGAATGTTGGAAACGATCGTGTTGATTTTCGTGGGACCCATCCTCGGTGGAGTCGTGGGCATCACTGGAAACGAAATTTCCATCTCCATGCTCGTTGAATATTTATCCACGGTTGCAATACCTCGACTCGTTGTTTTCGTTAACACTTCGGCCGGGAAATAATCTGCACGACTCGGTTCGGAACATTTTATGGCGCGTTGACAGAAGCAGGAATAATACTGAGTAACAGGGTGAATAGTAATTCGAAGTCTGAATGTTCTATAACTCGTGCTCACGCCCTCTCCCATTTGGGAATTTTGCATACCGACACAGTGGGTGTACCCAGTGGTCGACACGCGATATTTTCATTTTATTAAGTGCTTCCTCCGGCTACTACACTGTTCATATGTATATATACGATTTTAATACTAGATTGTTTCAAGATCGAGTCTTTTACATTTTATTATAATTCCACACAGAAGCAATTTTTATCTGCTCAAAGCGATAACCAAATGTATCAAAAGATCAAAGGAGCATTGAATCTCCCTGCTGCATCTCCTATTCATCAAGCAGAGTACGCCTGGAGGGAACCCTTGACCCTGAGGCGAATCAACTTGACGAAAATAGTTCTGCGCGAATAAATCATCGGACGTGTTTATTCGTCGCTGGGAAGAAGACAGAGAAATGCAGTCCTCCGCATAATGCGAAGAAGCGGTAGAAAGAAAAAAAGAGTTGATCCCTCCTGAGGCTGTGCTGGCAAATGGCCCGGCGAGATATCGGTCACTACGTATGCCAGCACTTGGCCCTGATGGATTTATCGTCGAATTTGTACTCGCGACACTCGCCGCCGGCTTCGTTTCCACGAAAGTAGAACGTTCCGAGTCTCTCTCACCCATTGTGCGTTCACAATGAACGCGTTTTCGCAGTGAAAACGGAATTCGCGCGATACCATGTGACCAGAACTTCTAGTTTCCCGATGCGTGAAACCATGCGTCGCCGATTGAACCATTTGTATAAAATATTCTGTGATTTCAGAATAAACTTAACTTGGCAATATTTTTCTGATAGATATTTGCAAGCCTCGATTAATAAAAATCATCAGATTTCATTTGATCTAAGAATTTTAATTCCTGCTTTTTTCTGAACTAAAATTCATGATTTTCCAAAGTCGGTGTTTCTTTATTTTTGTCTGCCTCGAAGCAACAGATTACAGGATTCAGCTATTTCGCAAATTACAAAACTCGTGTTGGCCTCTTGATCCTTGGCCAGGTGTGTGGTTCAGTTTTACGGGTTCCTCGTACGTTCTTTTTTTTTTGCTGGAAGATCGGGTTAGGAGCCGAATAAGTGCAGGGCCAGGGCCACAACCGGTTCGCTGGTTGCTTGGCCCTCACGTCGTTACGACGTAACTCAGGCGACCCTGAGGAGCCTCCAGGATACGATAATCGGAGCCTGTGTAGGTATTATCATCACGGCATTCCTGCGCATTATCGTTCTCTCGAGGCCGAGGACGCGAGACTCGCAATAAGTTCCCCTCGCCGTTTCATTTAATAAATTAAGTTTATTTCATCCAATTTCAAAATGTTTGTCTCTTTCATTTTATACAAAAGACACGACAGTCTCATTATTTTTCGATTATAAATCTCCCCAAGTATTTTAATATCTACAGAGTTTTTGATATTTCATATATTTTCGTTTGCTACGCATTGTTCGCGTTTTCAAACGACAAAGCCAACTGTTTACTCGCCTGTCTGTAATTTCCAAAGCATGCGTACGCATAGCTCACGCTTATATTAATTGCGAACGGTTAATTCCTCACTGAAATACAAGCGGTAATAAAATTTCGCCATGTTCCAATGGTAAACGAGACCGTTCCCGGAGGAATGCTAGGCGCGAGTGTAAAACGCGAGCACACACACACGATACCTGCAACGGCAAAAGGAGGATCGATCGCGGACCGCAGACCTCGTGCTGCTGCGGCTGACTTTTGGTCCTATCTTGTCGGAAAGAAGCTCGTTGATATTTTACGCGTGACCGGTTCCACGGGATTTTCCACCGCAAATCGCGACCAACATTCGATACGCGGCTAGGTGCAGGTGCGTCCAGCCCTGAAAAAGTTCGCGCGAGCTCGAAAACGCTTGTAACTTACGTGATTCCACGAGCAATAAGAAAAAATTTATTTCAGGAATCCGGTTCGCACAGTACCCTCGCTGTATTTTTAATTAAATACTCCGAATTACTCCGGAATATTAAAATAATAAATAAATTTGAAAAATATATCAATGGAAGAAATGTAATTTAATTAGAAATTTCTTTTTCTTTTAATCAACTTTCGACATTATATATTTTTCAATACATGCATCCTTTATATTCCTTTATTAACTTCTTTCTTTATTTCTTTATATTTATTTATATTATCTCACATTTTTTTTATAAATCAAAACTACGAAGCAACAAGCATAATTGATTATTATTAGTGTCTGAAGTTCTCGGTCCTCTGAGAATTATGTTTGTTACGAGTGATTCATCATCTGTCACTTAGAACAAATTGTTTCGGCTTCCTCGGCATAGGAACGCTTTTTAATCGCGCCTCCTAATGGAACTAGCGATACCAGACCGGAACGTGATGAATGCTCGAAAACTTTTTAGCTTACCAAACCACTCTGTGCGTCATTGGCGTGGAAACTTTCACCGGGCCATATAAGTGGAAAATCCTTAAATCCCCGGGCGAAAAACGGAGCCCTGGAATTACCGTGTCGATCAACCCTCTCGAGAAGAATCGAAATCCTACTTGACGCTTCCAAAGCCTCCCTAATCGTGCACGTTCAATGCACCTAGTTACCCGGTTACATGCATCTTTTGGTGGTTTCTACTATTCCGTTGTCTGCCTCATTTTTTACATCAATTTATCTTTATCAAACATGATATTGGTTTCCATTTTTCTGTAATTTTACGATCTGCGGAATATTTGAAGAGTGCGTATAGAGAAATTAATTTAACAAATTTAGGGAAGTGTGCTTCATTTTTCATATTTATTTATCGTTATCAAATATATTGATTTTCATTTCCCTGCGTATTTACAATTTCTGATGTATTTGAGGAGTGGGTATGAATTCAGTAAATTAATAAAGTGTACTTCATTTTCCACGTAAATTTATCCTTATCGAACATGGTATCGGTTTTTATTTTCCTATATTTTTATAATCCGCGAAGTATTCAGGCGATTGAGAAATGAGTTCAGTGTTTAAACAACCGAAGTAAGAGATGCTCTCTATTTCTGGCATAATAGTTCCTCTACTTCTCGGAGCATAGAAATATCTTCTAAAATCTGAAGCCTCCGTCCAAGAAGCTTGTTCATCCGTTATCTCGTCAAAGGAGTAAATTTTTTATCCGACGATCCTCGAACGAGGATCACTGCCAAGTTTCTTGCGTCCTCGTGTAATTGTTAACGCTCGCGCCAAGGTGGCTGCGGTTCGCGAGACCCGCGAAAGAAGAGGGAATTCCATCCGCGGCGCTTTGCGGGAGCCGCATTGCGGCGCGCGATGATGCTGACGCGTATAAATCCGTCGCAACTACGTGTATGCAAGTGCTCGCAAAACGTGCACCTCCGCCAGGAGACACGGTTTTTCGTTTAATTTTCGCCGCGCGCTCGTCCACTTCGTTATGCGATAAGGATCCGTACAGCCACTGTGTGTTTTAAGTTTCAGTACAGAATTTATGCATAGAGGTACACACGACGAGTCACAAGTGCAGTTAATATTACAACGATTTTTATCGATAATAAATCTCGAGACTGCAGCATTGTGTTTGCTGGACATAATTGATGTTATAATAGATGCACTTCAAATGTTTCTCATGTATAGACAATGTAATAAAATGACGTTCTTCGAGTGCTCGAGAATGTCGCACTAATTTTAAGATACGTCGTCTTCCTCCTGACGTGATAGTTTTGGTATGCCAGATAATTATAAGAGTAACTATAGACGCATGACGTACTTGAGTGCTTTGAGATAAGTTGTCAAAAAAAATGTTGTCTTCTTTAAAAATGTTTGTTAAGAATGTATTGGCTAATAATAAATAGCTACGTGCTAAAAAGTATAGAAGGAAATATTCAATTAATTATTGACGCTAGCGGAAAGCTTTTTATACAGAAATTATAAGCCCTGACGTCCTCAACAAGAAAGATTCTATGAATTTTTCATCTAACTAGAGTATTTAACGAGTTACATATGATTATTTGGCATTTTATTGATGTCGACAAAATCCGACCATCCCAGTGTCGAAACGGCGAACTTTTGGAAAAAAATTTCGTTTTTCCTCAATAACTCCTAAACCGTTGGACCTACGGGAAAATTGCATCAGATCTTTCTTGTAGAGGACGACGAGATCTACAATTTCCATGTAAAAATATTTCGCTAGCATCAATATTTAACGAGTTATTGACGAA
>NW_017132446.1:1230035-1256871 GCF_001652005.2 Ceratina calcarata | reverse complement strand
AATAATGTTTTTTCATTATCAAAGATTATCAAACTTTTATCAAAATTATTTGATACATAGTATTATCGCATTATCACAATTGTTCCATTATTGTCAGAATTATATAAAGGTTTTCGTATCTATATGAAGTAGTCTGATAGAGTTATCTAAAGATTTTCGTGACTACGTACAAAGTATGAAGTATTCCGGAGCACTGGGTTTTCTCGTGAGCAAGTCGTGGCGTCGCGACGCCTCACGCATCGAAACGGAAATAACCTCGCGATAGCACGGCGGCAGGACCCAAATACGCCGTAATGTACGATCTCGGCCCTCTCTCTCTCTTATTGCTTCCGTTTCTGCCTCCCCCGTTACCTTTTTTCGGTCATCGCGACGTCGACGGGCGGATTTCGCGAGAAAATACGATAATCGCTTCCCTCGTCCCGCGTACAGACGGCGGAAACTACCTCGACGGTCTTTTTTAAGTCACTCGATTTTCCATAAACTGCTGGATTCGCTAAACGAACAGCTGTTTGCTACGAATTTAACACGCTTCGCCTTAGTCATATTTAAAACTGTGTTCTCTTTTCTTTAAATAAAACATTTTTTAGCTATTTTGGAAATAAATCTTGCTATACGTAATCTGAATTTTTACACACTGATATATTTTTCTATAATTTTATTTCATCTTTTATTCGTCACTTATTTTCCTGTCATTTTAAGTCAGTGGATGCTATAGAGAAATGCTGCACTCCCAATCATTGATAATACAGTTCAATGATTTTACTGAAAACCCGCATAGACAGTCTGAGTCGGAAGTGTTACAAAAGTTCACGCAGTTCAACGCATCTTGGATGTTTTGCGTTAAGCATGATTGCAGAAGCTCGCCCATTATACCGTTAGGGTCTCGTAGAAAATCTTAAGCAAAGAATTGCTAGGTGGTGGCCTATGAATAAGTACTCTTGCGTACATTGTCATTCTGAACGACGGAACCTTGTCGGCATGCGTAGCGCGTGGCACGTACAATACCATAGTTAACTTGAAAAGGAAAAAACGAGCCACAGATGGACCCAAGGCCCAAACCTTTCGAGTTTTGGATAGGCTCGAGGGCACAGACAATTCCCGTTAAGTATAAATTAGAAACCGGTATTGAATAAATACTTTAGCATCATGATAGTATGTTTATTAACATAAGCATTGGCTTCATAAAATATAAAGTGATTTGTTTTATAATTTGAGCATCATAAAAATGTTTTTAATATACGCGTATTTATGTAATTTAAGTGCTGAAAACATTATTGGACCGCATTAAGATTCATTGGTCCGGTATGGTCTAGTGGCTAGGATACCTGGCTCTCACCCAGGAGGCTCGGGTTCGATTCCCGGTACCGGAAAATTTATTTTTTTATGTTTCTACCAAAAATACAATAAACAATTTCTATTTTAATTCGTACAATTAAACGATATTTATTGATCGTCATATTTGTAAGTAGCCTCAAGCATGTCAAATAATTTGATGAGGCTCGTTACAATGTATAAAATGATTTTTAGTTCGGTCGTTGAATTATAATTTTTTTGATCCATATTCGCCCCGCCTGGAAGTCGATTCTCCACGCGCATTACAAACGCGATGTAATAAGAAAGAAAAGAGGACCGTAGGCAGGTAACGCGTAATCGCTCAATTGACCTGAATCTCTTACGCGAATCCGGCACAGAGCTTCCTGCGATTCGAAGGGAGAAAAACGCGAACGCGGTTCTCGCTCGCTCGATGGAATCCAGACCTTAGTTGCTTCTATTTTCCGTGGAAACGTAAACGCGTATCGAGTTGCCGACGTTAGCGTCCGCATCCACTCAACGGCAGCGACGACGGGCGAAAAATACCTCGCGGTTGCATTGTTAACCGAGCCCTAAAAGCGACCGCGGGAGACAGTAAGACGAAGGGCGACACTAGCTTACCACTCGAGCACGTATTCTCCGACCACTTTTCTCTCCGGCCCCTCAAAATTAACGCCGACCACTCGGTCGGGCTAGCATTTAGTACGTCGGGCTCAGCCTCAGTCCCTCCCGACGCCCTTCACCGATACGTATCGTCTTCCCTCAGCATCTCTATTTTACGTACTTCGTTTCCCTTTCGAGCAGCCAATTTGTTTAATCCTCAAACGCGTCGCGTTGCCATTTCGCAGCATCTCTCATTCATACGTGATCCATTCCAAATCATACGCAATTTCGTTCGACACACTGAGCTTATTTAAAGACGACTCGCTCACGTTAAAAATAAGATTCGATAGAGAAATCTATTTTTGATGATAGAATGACGCAAATATTCTTCCGCTGTTTTTGGTAAGCTTGCGAATTTGGACGACATTCAAAAGCGTAGAACATTTAAATTACCTTCAATTTTCTGCGATCTTCAACTAAAGCCAGCATTCGATAAAAAAAACTGTTCGAGCAGTTCTTCCAACTGTACATACGTTTACCTGTCGAGTTACAGTTACACGCGTCGTTTATAGATTTATCTTGCGTGTGTCATATCGACGTTGTATGGTCGCGATCATAATGCAATTTTAACGGTAACAGGTTGACTCTTAATCAATAATCTATCGCATGTTGAATCGGCATGAAGCAATTTTTCAATTTCTAACAGGAATTCTAATTATGCACAGAAGCTTATCGAGTGGAGACGTTAACGTGTAAGGAAGCAAATATCGTTTCGATCGGCTCGCTATCATTTTCGCAGAATTACACGGCCGGAGGAAAGTACACGGTTTGCATCCTGCATCCTGTCTGTTGCGAAGCCTCTCCTCGGTTCTCTCTTCTCGTTTCAAATTCATATAAGATAACGGGTGTCGGGACACGCGTAAGCTTCATAATACATACACATTGTTCGTTCAGCGGATGAAAAGGGGACGCGATAGATGGGAGAGAAACGGAGAAATTACCGTCGATTCACGTGTTACGTGTTTACCGTTACTACGATTCGTGTGAATCACGTGGTCGACTGGGACTCCGCTTTTTTCTTTGAGATCAGTGCCAAATTTTTTACGACGCTTGAAAATGATAAAAACTGATGTAACATCATTGCGTTTCTCAAGTAACTACAATTTCTATATAGATCCATTTAAAGAATAGTAGTTATGATTGTGGTATCAGATTAATTGAGAAATTATCAACATCTGATTCTATTAATGGCTATTATTAACTATTACAGGCATCGATCTTAGCTATTCTTTACTTTATCTTATTCCAAGAAATTCCTGTTTAAATACTATTTTCTACCACAACACCGCAAACGTTTTCTCTTACATACAAACCTGCAGTCTAGTAAATCCACTACTCAATGCTCATAAAAATATTACAATTAAAATGTTGTCACTCTCAATGAAAACCTGTTTCGTTCGAAAAATATGAAACGTAAAAATTGCCAGCGAGACTCGTTATTTACAACCGACTGATTCCTGCTTACTAACAATCAATTGGGAGCGCTATGTCGTTTTCCTTGGAGATCGGGGTCGCGTCTCACTGGCCAGGGAATGTCCGATGAATATCGACACGCGATCGCCGTTCATTGATTCGTTGAACACGATTTCTCAGTATCGTTACAATCATTTGATACACGCATCGCGTTACGCTACTGTCCGACGCGCTATCACGTTCCAAACCGTATGGTAAATACCTTATGAAACCCATGGTACTTAATCAGTATGAATAGTAGCGTGACTCATTAACCCTTCCCGATGGAATGTTGCATGTAATGTGGCATATCAATTTTCTACATTACTTTTGTTTCATGTATAAACAGCGTAACCGGCACCGCGTTTTCCTCGTTCCAATTGTCGAATGGATTTAGCAATAGGAATATTTCCCAAGTTCAGCAAAACAATTTTAAAATAAAAAACAGTATGGACATTATTACTTGCAATAGACATTCTCTTATAAAAGATTATTTGAAGTATTATTAGTAAAATTGAAGTGCCTCGATAAATTTAAGTCTCGCATGTCTCCAATTTGATGAAATAGTGCAGCATACTTCGATATTAAATGATATAACGAAGATAAAATTCCAAATGGATCGGCATATCTCGTAGCAATTTATCTTAACCAGACATGTAGGAAAATTGGTCATAAAGGATAATCTCTGGGATCGTCTTCTTTATTGTTTCCGCAAAATTTGTTTGACGAGACTTCCGTATGGCCGCCGTTTCGCGAGCCTCGCGAGCCTCAGCCCTGCAATTTACCTACATTCTGCCCGGGGGCATAAAAAATGTTTTCCCTCCGCTCAAGGAGACGCGTTCACGTAAAACGCTCTCCTCCTTGGAATTCACAACGAAATTTCTCCTCGTTTTCGTCAAATTACGTTTTCCTACAATATTATACGAGACATCATCTAATTCGCTATTAAGTGAGCAGAACCGGTATAACAATTTATCAAATGGATTCAGATAATATGTAAAATAATAATTAATGGTAGCATTTAATTAATTGGTTTTTGATTCCCGTTTGACTTAGATGAGACAGACGTAGCTGACCGAGGATGGCTTCCATTATGGGGTTACAGCAGCCAGCTGCATCCCAGGATACCGTGGATTACGCCGGATATTTGCAGTCGACGCAGTGCCATCAGATCCATGGAAGTCAGCCGAACGGGCAAATCCCCTCTGCACAGAAATCACCGTCGAACGATCACAATACCAGCTTCACCAGCACCAAAGGGTTACTCAATGGACCCGGCCAGAACAATTGTTTCCTCAACAGCGCCGTGCAGGTAAGATAAATCCTTTTCACGCAACAACGAAACGATTCACCGTACCAACTGAATCGTTTCGAATGATCGATACGTGTTGCAATAATAATTGCTTCGTCAATTAACGTGCGTTGCTTTGATTACAACATTTATTTAAAAAAAAAGGTATTCTTTTAAGCGCAAATAATAATGAATTCATTTGGAAATTATTCTTACTTCAATGGTAAATTGCGATCGAGTATGGTTGCCGCCTCATCAACACGCGAAAATAACAGCTTCCCACGGACCGTTAGGATTAGTATCGTCGATCGAGGGCTGTTTTTTCCCAGCTTTTGTACGTATACGTACGTATGAGGCCACGGCCTGGCGTGTCCGATAGTACGCGGCGGTAATTGTAACATCCGCAGGAAGCAATTACACGCGGCCCGGGCTCGATTAGAACAATCGATTCGAGTAAACGTCCAGGTAGATACAAAACGAACCGCACGATCGAGTTTCGGCTTCTCGTGTAGCTACGATTAACACGACCTTAATCGCATGAAACGTGCTCTAATGATTCAACTGATAATTTATTGCCAGTGTTTGTCGAAACGAGAGGAGGATTTCACTTCTGAAATCATTCTTTAACAACGATAAACTGATCAATAATTTCTTCTATTCAAATGTATATTGAAATTTTTTATCACATCTGTAAAAAATTTGTGAAGACAATTGCGTTCTTTGACGAATTCGAAAAGACGAAGAATAACACGATTGATTTTTTAATGAAATAATCTTGCGCGCTGATTCCGGCGCTGCAATTGCATTTCTCTCGTCGAAGGTCACTACGCGCCTTCCCGCATGCAACCAGACGGCCAACCATGCATTGCAACTCTGTTTGATCACTCTTAATCCATTAATTAAAACTTGAATTGAAACGAATTCTGAATTGAAAGAAGAAATGATGCACAGAAGTTTCTTAAAAAAAAAACGCGTCTGACGAGTCCCTGCTCAAAACGATTAACAAAGATACGTAAAGACGGTGTAAATCTCTTAACAAAAAGTGAGAAAGGTCCTCCTGAACTGTGAATCTGTTTAAAACGCGAATTGCTGTTCTCCAAGCATTTTTATGGGTCTCATAGTTTATGACCATGAATAGCCAAATGCGGCATTGGAAGCAGGCATAAATATTCACGGTCTGTTAAAGAACAAGACACGTGGAGAGTCTTCGAGCCCATCCCTCATCTCCTTATTCTCTAATTTTCTGCACTCACTGTATATACCCGTGGATCCTTCCCTTTCTCTTTCTTCCTCTCTTATTTTCTGACTGTGACGTACTTTAGTGTGTATTATATCCCAACAAGCCAGAACCAAAGGTCAGACTCTTGTTTGTTCCTGGTTAACGTCATAAGTCTCTCTCGGACCGATTGTTATCTCGCGTTGACTCGAGAGCCCTGGCGCCCGAGGTTAATTGCCAGTGTGAATATGATTATTCGATCCGTGAAGTGTGCACTTTCAACCTCTCATAAGCTACTTGAGATTATTAGAGCACTTGGATCATTCTTGCCCAAATTGTTTTAATCCTTTCATTTTTTTTTTTACTCATACATTCCTCGTTGTATTAAGAGTAAAAATGGCGAAAAAACAAAAGAGTTTGAAATATTTATCGATGAAACGATTCCCATTTATTCTAAAAATTTAATATTGACAACAAATTATTTGAAACACTGCCTAAAATTAAACGACAGCGACAATGGATGTAAGCGAATTACAACATGATTGTTTCAAATTGCAACAACGATGGCTAGCGTTCGCTTTTCATTCGTGACACGGGACAAAAGGCAGCACCACACCCTGGCCGCGTGCACGGTGTGCGTTCACGTTGAAAGACAGAATGGAAAAAAAAAATCCCGCGACTGTATTCACGTGTCACGTGAAGTTAAGGTATATCGCGTACGCGCTTTACATATCGAACGAGCCCTGTGCCGTAGCATCTATAGTTAACGTACGATCATTTCGTTAGATTGGACTAGCTGTTCCCTCGTAATTTATTCACGGCTTCGTTCCGTGTGCTTTGAAATTTAAACCGTCTCCTAGTTTCGTACGCCGTTCACGCTAATCAA
Organism: Ceratina calcarata; assembly: GCF_001652005.2. Classification (NCBI taxonomy): domain Eukaryota; kingdom Metazoa; phylum Arthropoda; class Insecta; order Hymenoptera; family Apidae; genus Ceratina; species Ceratina calcarata. The sequence goes on along the minus strand of NW_017132446.1, from coordinate 1,250,052 downwards.
TGCTACTCGCTGATTAGTTAAACACCTCTTGTAGACGTCTTGTTCTCTCGTTGTTGTTGTTGGATCAGGGATTTATTGATACAGATTTAATCCGAGAAAATTGACTCGTGACAGAGTGATCGTTTTCGTAATTGTTGTTTGTCTTGTCTCAATAAAATTAATTATAAATTTATAGAAACGCCACGTGTATTGGCTTATTTCCTGCGAAAGCGGCAGGTTAATTGTTTTCTTAATTGCTTTCCGTAATATCCCAATTTCACAGGGACGATCCGTTCTCACATTATCAGTGGCTTTCAATTTCACCCGCCAGTGAACGGTGAAATGAAACAATCGCGGTACTGTACTTGTCCACGGGGCAGTGTCCGGATAAATGATAATTCCGTATTTTTTTAATCGAGCCGGTCGATTTAATCGGCTCGTAAATTACCGAGCCCAGGAGCGAGCATAGCCGCGAGGGCTTCGTCAAATCGTTTCATTAGCCGGGGACCTAACGAATCGATGATATAAAACTTGTTTTCGTCGGCCCCTGCTCCGTAATTACCATCGTGGAAATAACGGGAACCACTTTCCTCGACGCTGATAAATGCTCAAGCCACAGTGGCATAAATTATGTTTCGGGCGACTCTGATGGACTTTGTTCTCAGTTTTTTCGTCACGAGTTTATAAAAATAAATGGAAGGACGAAAAGAGAGAAAGCATAGCAAATCAGTTTTTTATATATTTGAACAATAATTTATTTTTAGAGTTTCATTTCGGACAGTCATTACTTCGTACTGAATTGTGTTTGTTTAATCACAGGCAAATGGATGGGACAATAATGAGACCGATAGTCGATCAAATTTTTCAGTAATTGGAAACAGTTACAGCAACTGCTGTTAATTGTTATTTAATTGTTATTCTTTTATTGTAATCCCGGTAGCATTGGATTTTCCATTAATTGGAAACAGTTTCTACCGAGCGATCGGTTCCCTACAATTAACGAAAAATTGAAAGGGACCCGAACCGGTAGAAATTAAAAGCCTGAGAATAATTGAAGTTGTCTCTATTGTCTCACAGCTAGAAATGTGAAAGGTATACAATAGCGTGTTAAAATATTCGTTAAAATAGACCTAAAATATATTCAGATATTTCGTTTCATTGTTCCTATAATAACTGCACTGTTCTGTAGATAATAGAGGAATGGTTGCATACGCATTTGTAATTTAATAATCGATCGACATTGCCTGTCTGCGTAGAGTCAATGACACTCCAAGCCTGAATCATCGGAACTATGATGCCTCTCATTTCTATATCAGTTATTAGCTTATTTCACGTTCCAAACGGTTTGATTAAAATATTTTTCATGGTACCACGCATAAGAAATTCTAGCTTCTAGACTTGGGAGTATGGAGTATTTGTTAGGATCATGCATATTTAACACTGTCCTGTGCACACAAAAAAATTCAGCAAACACCTCCGACGCTTCGAGGGTACACAAAACCTTTACACGCACAAAGCACCTCGCTGTTCCCAGTTGAGGGGTAAGAAAAACAATTTTGAAGGATCAAAGTGGTGACACCCACGTCTCCCGAGTTAGCCTCGGGCTAATTCCCTTTAGCTCCCGTCTTTGCGCATGCAAAAAGTTCACTACTTCTTCTTCTTCTTATCGACGCCCACGCCCGAAGCCTGACGCAAGGATAATAATAAAGGGACCGCAGTGGGGTTTGCGCCACCACTCTCGTAATTAGCGCTGGCAGATGAATCAGTTTCCTATTGTAATTAGCCGCTCGCCGGAAAGGGTTGCACCCCTCTACACCTGTCCTCGTCTTTCTGGGTGTTATTGACACCCAGTCGCTCTCATCGCATACAATGCAATTTTTCTTTCCCCTCGTCGACGCCCGCAGTTAATAGGAGCACGTGCTTCATTTCGCGTTTGCTCGCTCTAAAGTAAACCAAGACGTCAAGAACTTTTTATCCCGTCCATAAATTGCAGTTTCGTGCATTAGGCAAAATTGAGCAAAAATGTGATTTTAAAGTATAAAAGAAATTCTGAAATAACGATAAATCTGAATGCTTCAACTTGATGCTTTAAACTCGATTTACTGAAATAACTCGACTCTAATTTCCTGTAAACGATTCTGCGGGCCACATGTTTCCTGAAAGGCAATCTTTCTGAAACAATGGCCGGGCCATCCATCTGGTGGCACGTGGCCGATTCGCACCTGACCCGATCTCTCCGCAGGATTTAATGGGATCGGTGAAACATCGGTTCGACGTAGGAATAACGACGAGAGACGCGTGCCCGTAGGAGAACATCTGCCTACATTGGTTGCAGATGCACGCGGCGATGCATTGCTTGACGATGATCCGATGGCATTTTAGGAAGGTCCCATCTGTGCCCTTTCGGGCGGACGCCCACTCGTCATTGTTACGCAAACGAGCCCGATTTTCTATTCGTCTGAAATTCTGTTAATCATCGTTGCCCACGTTGATGTCCCTTTGTTCCGTCCACCATTCTTATCCTTTGTCTCATTCTGACGATTAATTATCGTTAATTACGTCTTACTCATTTTCATTTCTCTGCTTATGGTGTCAGAATCTTCATCCAATATTATTAAATGAACTTTTTGACAAAATTATAAACGATCTCTCGAATAATAAAGCTCGGTCGAATTATTCCAAGAAAAGTTTGATTATTTTTCTGAATTATAAATTGTGTGACCACAAAAGCAGGGCAACGGCTCGTAGGGTCCCGTTGACGTCGCTGGCCCATGAATCCGGGTCTCGTTTCGGTGACAATAGACGAGGAGTTACTTGACTTACATATACACACTTAAGTACTTATGTAGAAACGTGGAGCCGCTCGACCTCAGTGGAAAAAAAAGACTGCATCGTTAATGGCGGATGGAACTTGGTGTACGTCGCGATTCGGGCTCGTTGCAGCAGGTGTCTGGGAAGGGAATCGGTTCTCTGACTCATCGCCAGGTGATGTCTACCGCGGGTCGAGGAAGGAACCGGAAGCACACTCGCGTATAAGGCAAACCGTCTTCCAGACGTTGCTTACACTGTCTTACGTATTCTTCGTAACGTACATCTAGTACGAGATTGATAGATTGCCCTAATTGTGTGTCTGTACATTTGTAATAATGAATTTCTTTCTTTTATTCATTAATTCGAAAACGTATTTTCTACTTTCAATACATTCTATTTTTTCTATAAATGTCTGAAATCTGCATTTTAATCAATACTATTATAGAACAATGCAATGACGAAAGGGATCTTCGCTGTATTTTTCATTTCATCTTAAAATGAAATCCTACAGCAGAACGAGATGATGTTTTAATATCGATTCGTTTATTCCCAACGGTGGATCTTCTCACGACGAGGTCCATTCCCCATGTCCCGAAGATTCACGCTTCGGGTACTCGTACATATAATCCTTTCGCAATCGTTAAGGTATCGTCTCGCCGACATGGACACGATTTAGTAACGCGATATACGCGTTTCCACCCTCCCCTATCGATCCCTTGAACATTTTCTAGGTCGCACGCAACGTTAATTCGCGACGTCTTCTTCTCCTTGCATCGTCGAGTCCTCTCGCAACTAGCGAGGATCGCTCTGTGAAATCTAACGCTCCTAACTCGCCTTTCCCTTCTCCCTAGTGGACCAGAACTGTCTCAGGTTCTGGGAACAATTCCGGTAATCTTGTGATTACCAGCGTCTAATCTTGACCTATACAGGATATTAAACCATCTTAATTTCGAGCTCGTTCTATTCGTCTCGATCATAGATAGATTAGTCTCAGCACGTATTCACGAGAGAGTTGCAATTTACTCCATTAGTGCTTCCTCGCATCTACTGGAAACCGCGGTGTCTGTTTTTTTACGCTTTTTTAACACAGATCTAAGATGATTTATGGTTGATAAGTGTTGTGCAGAGAGTTGATGATGATGGAGTTTCTACAGGAAAAAAAGAGGAACAGAGTTATGTAATGGGTTTGAAAATACGTTGAAAAAAAGGAATTTCTACTCGTCTTGCAATTCTGTAAATAGCAATTCATTTTTTAGATGAATACGTTTCCTGACGTTATAGTAATGATTAACAGTTTAATAATCTCGATCTCATAAAAATTTGTCTCGGATTGATATAAAATTCGTCGCGAAGTAGACTGGTCACTTAATACGAGATTTAATTCGCTGCTTGAAATAATTGACTTATCGTTCGCTTGAGTTTTCTGAGTTAACAACCCGTGTAACGGTGTCGCCAAACGTTTCGTTTGCTTCCAAAAGGACACTATGAATATTTTTCAATCAGTCAAGTCAAGACATAATTATATGTATCCTATCAACGAAAGGAAATTGCTATAATCTGCCAGTCTGATTCAATTTCTTACAGTTTCTTGAATCACTATTTTTAGTAGAATGCTAGTTCAAGTTTTTTAGCATTTCTTTAGTAACATTAATTCTGTATTCCATAACTGACTTGTTTTATGGATATCACATAAATATCACAAGGTTTTATTATTGAAATGTGAATAATTGATGGACCAGTGACGTCACCGGTGTTCGCGTAATCCCACGCCTACTCGATTACCGCATACACGTATAGGAGCCATTAGCGGGTCCTCGGGCATCCGCAGTGAAACGTGGCCGTACGTGGTTGACCCGAGTCACGTTTTACGAGGTTTGCATCTCGAGGCCTGAAACTGGATCGCCCTGGTTCGTTGAGCCGAGTCTTTGGAAATGTTTCACTCGTTGCACTGAATTTTGATGCACACAACCGTTCTCAAGACCCTCCTGAAACTTCCAACAATCGTAAAGTCCACCCCATTAAACCTTACTATTTCATATTATGCAAAATTAAGCTGCGGTTCTTTTAAAGAATTGATGGAAGCTTCTCTGTTAGAAAATGAAACAGACGAGCATAACTGTTTTTATGATTCATGGAAATCTTTTAATTTTCATGGAATTAGAACGTCTCTCATAATTTCTTGTCATCTGCATTGATACGCCAAAAAACTACTTGCTCGATCACGAGAGATGCATTCTTTAATAAATACAAGTTGTGAGAGAAATTCTAATCTATCAAAAACACGCACACAAGCATAGTTTTTCTTCTATCCTAATTTCCGTTCGTTTCAATTTTTGCGATTAACACATTTCCCAGTGGCGATCGTTTGCATGGAATTTTCATCCGAGCTGCAGTGGGTGCGGTTGTTCAGAAAAGAAAAACAGCGTAACCGGCAGTTAGTTGCCGCGCCGTTTCAAATGCGTACAACTTCTCTTGCGGTTCTTCTCGTTTCACGGCCGGGTTAGATGCATTCCTGCGGAATTCGAGACCGATATTTCTCTTGTTTATGCTTTCTATGAAAAAACTTACAGCAACACGTGTTCTATCTTCTTCATGTACCTACAATCATCATGTCGCTTGCTCGTCCATCGGTATTTCATTTAATATCAGAAATCAATTCAAATCTGTATTAATGAACTAAATCATAAAATCCATGTTTGCTCTCTTAATCAATTTCAGTTTATTATTCCTAAATACGTAGTCCGGTGATGAATAAAAATGTTTAAATTCTCGGTCGAAATTCCGGCGATACTTCGTACGAAAGCAAAGTCGGCAGAGTTGATTCCGCGAGATGAATTAGCGCGTCACGCGGAGCACGCGAGCAGATGCCTCTCAAGGCAGACCGGATTCGTTAACAATGACTCTGAAAAACGGAGAGGCGTCTCGGAGTAAAACGCAGCCAAAGAAAATAGCTGGTCAGGGAGCGAGCATTATCTACCACTGCGCGGTTTACGAGCGTTTTCGCTAACTCGGGATCGCGCGAAAAAATTGGAAATTGCTAGCCGGCCAAACGTTGGCACGAGCTAAGCGTTCAGAAGAAAATATTGCGATTAGGGTAAAAGCAAACGTAATTCCTACCGAGTTCCGTTCTAAACATTTAGAGAATTCGCTTTTTCTTTTGTTGGGAGGTTTTTAGTAATTGCACGCAATTAGTCGATAGAAGAAGAAGCAAAATTCAGATATCTTCCACTGACAGTCATTTGTATAAAAACATAGAAAATATGAGCGCGTATTCCAATATTTAAATTCTATCTAAATTGCATTTTTTAAACTGACCCCACAAATGTTTAATTTTGCATAAAAATCGTGAGATCTCAATCTCTGATAATCATCCAATCGTAAAAGTCTTGACAAAACTCCGATAACAACGGCATTAGCTAACCGAATGGTCGGAAACTGAAAACAGGCAGCCGTGAGAGAGAATAAAAATTACAGCGAACGTTATTAGCCGCCGCGGCCGCTAATTCAGCCGCTAAAAGGGATTCTCTCGCGATTTCCCACGAAATAAACGAGCGCGTGTGGGCGTTCGTGCGTGTGTCAATTGTGCGTACCCACTGCGTACTTTACACGCCCACGCGCGAGCAAAAAGAAAACGACAAGCGAAGAGAAGATTTCGACCTTCCGCCCGCGGTTTTATTTCCCTTATCCCGCGATAATGAGTCACGTCCGCGAAGCGGGCTTTCCCGAATACAAAGTGGACACGCCAGCAGAACGATGGAAAAACGCGCGAGCGAAAAATGCCAACATTGTTTACCGTGTCAAATGACTATACGCACGCAATTTCAAGAAAACAATTTTTTAGGGGAGGAACTGACGAGTGCTGAGGTTTATCAGCCTTCGTGAGAAAATCGCTCTTCCAAGCTCACTTACATATTTTTTTATGTGCTTTAAAATGCACAGGAATATGTAAAAATAATATCTCGAGAATTTCTGCGATGCAAAAAGAGATTAAAATTAATAAAAGCGAATGGATTTTCTTATTACATTCATTGATACAAATTCGAAATCATCGATCACGAGTATTGACGTACGAAACAATTTATGGAAAAATAAAAATTGATCAATCATTTATAATCATCATTAACAAACCGTGGGGCAATCATTCATTGTAGAAACTGTCGTATTATCTTGGAAATTACATGGCAGCGGTTTGAACAGGCGCGTTGTTTCTCATACGGGGTTCTTCACGTGCGGAGATACGCGATTATAAATTAATCTCGAAACAGAGGAGAATAACGAGCCCCTGTGTCGCGGACACGGTGGCTGGCTCGCGTGGGAGTGAACGTCTCGTACGAGTCTGGCGCCTCCGCGTCCGATCTTCGATTGCCGACTTGTATTATAATGTATATATTTAGAACTGGTTCATTAAATGTAGGCTACAACTTTGTCCCACAATTCGATTGTTGGCCTCGTTTACTAAATTAATTCATCTTATCGCTTAGATTAAGAATTGCAAGTTCAGGTTAATAGAGATTAGATTGAAATGCATTTTCATATTGATGGTGCCTTCAGTTATAGTTTTATTTTTATTCTCGTTGTAAAAGAATTTCAAGTATAAAACCATTATACATTTTATGTTGTAATTCTCATCACATTTGGGAGTACAATATGTTCATTAAAAATCTAATCGGGAACATGTAAGCAAACCGGGGCTACCGAGGCTACTTAATTCGATAAAAATGTAAACTGTGCTTTCAATTTTTGCACGCGAGATCGGGAGATCGATAAGGGAAAAGTGTAGGTTAGTATTCAACAAGCGGTAGCCAGTAATCGAATTGGTGCATCAAATAGATAAGGGGAAACCTTGTTTGGAGGATGAATTAAAACTATGCTTACTATTTATTATGGGAAGATTCATTTGATGTTTCATCTTTTTTTCCTGTACACCATTTTCAAGCAAATACCATCTAAAGAATTTTATTAAAAAACATAAACCTGCTTCAGGCTGAAATATTAAAACTTGAAATCTGCTGCTGAAAGTATAATTGTGACAGAGTGAAATGTAAACAGAAGAAGAAGAGTTTCTTGCACGTTATTGTTAATAATCGAGGGTGAAGAAGAAGAAGAAGAGCACAGGTGAACCGTGGTTTGGTCCCACGTGGTTCAGCGAGCGTGACCACGTGCCGGGCAATATGTAGTATAGTAAAGAGATGGAAAACGACGTCTACTGAATGGAAAGGCGAAGACCCATGAGTAGAAGGAGGAGGCTACCAGGTTGAAACCGGAAGCCGTCGCCGGAACAGCTTCTACTTGGCTGGCGCGTAAGGTTCACATGGCCGACGTTCGCCGAGAGGTCACGATATAATTTCCCTGTGTCAGTGCAGGTGCTCGCATCAGATAAAGAAACGCTCCCGCACCGACCTCCTAATGTTTCCCTCGCTTTGTACATTGCTCGGTACCTTGGACAGGGGTCAGATTGATATTCACATGAATTAGGATGATTTCGTTAATAATTTCTTGAGAATAAGTCATTTAAAATTGTATCAAAGGGTAAATTGTTTTATAATAATCTGGTAATTCTGTGTGTCTTCGTTTCATTATTCAGTTCGTCTTTTATTGTTGAAAATTAGCATATTACTCCATCAAATTACGTAAACTAATTAGCATAAATGGAGACCTTGAACGTGGAGTTCGAAGAAGAATCGAACGTCACGCTTCACGGGCGAGACTTTCTGTTTCCTTTGGCTGCCCTTAAATCAGACATAAAGGATTTCCGTAGCCAGTGAACTGTCGATTTTCACGCTGCTGCCATTTCCGTGAGAACGCACCCTCTCGAAATCGAAGATTTTGCGAGTAATGGCCCGTGAAAGGTGGCGTATATTTATGTATAGAACGAACATTAATAAAATCTAGTTTGAAGCGTGACGTTCTAACTACAGTTGAGATACTTTAAATATGAGACCTTATAAATCATGCCAAAAAATAAATGAAGTATTTGGCAATGTGTCAGATACATTAGCTGGTAATGTGACTTGAATTTGAGATAAGTACCTTTAAATCAATGATTTAAATGGGTTAAGCGAAATCGTACGACGGAGGAAGAGGTGATTTAAACGCGATAAAGTTACGACAGGTGTTTCAAGTTTTGTAATCATTGCCAGGGGGTATCTTCCAAAGAAAGTTTGCTCATTCATACAAACGCGGATACTCGGGAATCTTAAATGAAATGCAGTTGAGCAATGTCTTGCGTTTCATGGTATAAAAACAAAGGAAACGTAAATCAAAGCGCGCCGATTAATATCGATTTCTGTCCCATTCACTCAGACTCATTAGCGACCGAAATTATGAAACAGTCGGCGAATGTTTCTCGTCGATCAAAGAGAACTATTCATCAACTAGAATTGCATTCTATTTCTTCTTGTAATTTACAAATGTTAAAGTGGTTATTTCCTTCCTTTATATTGTAAAAAATGGGTTTTTAGTTAAAAACGGGTGGGTATAATAATTGACGGATCGAATCGTGGCAGGGATGGCTCGACGCGTGATCTAGGCGCGATAGAACGAGCAGGGAATGCCGATTTACGCCCACGCAAGATTATACCTCCACACCCCGCATGCGTAAACAATGCCAGACTGTCATAAATCATTCTGATCGAATAGCGATTGTATTTTACGGTGGCTGATTAGTAATTCCTTTGTTTTTGTACCTACATGCTGTCGCAAGTTTCATATACTCTTTTGCAACGAGTCTACAGCCTGATAAAACCATTTAGAAAGTGGTAATCGTTTTTGTCAACTCGTTCCCTCGTTTCAAATTTTATACTTTTGACTTATCATAAAAATCATTTGAAATACGAACATAAAGTTACTTTTCGGAAATAGTGCAGCTGTCAGCATAAATAACTCACGCCATAATGGCTTTTTTTTTATAAAAAAAACGTAGATAGAAAAGTTGTACTACGAATATTCGTTAATTCAATGCTAATCTGAAGCATCGCTAAAATGTCACTTGAAATTCAACTTAATTCATAAATCATCGATGATTTCGTAATCGTTCGAAAGACAAGGGGTCATGCTAGGAGTAAATCGAGTCAAGGTGGCGCCGAGCTTGGAAAGTGATTTGCGGGCCGACGGCGTCGAGTGCCAGCTGGCTGCGTAGTACTACGATCACGCGAAACACCGTGAACCAATATGGCGTCGCTGGTAGAACCGGGACCGGGTCAACATCCTGCGGCTAGAGATTGGAGAACGGCTGATCTCGAGCCAGTCTTCAGGGAAACACCACGCGAAGGCGCCACCGGGCTGACTTTTTAATCGGGACTGGTTCCAGCGACCATGGACCGCGCGCGCTTGCGTTTCGCTTGACCTCCAAGAACAAAGGAGAACTCGCTACTGGTTTTCGTTTACTCCAAAAAGCTGCGTTTACCTTATGCAATTTTTTAAGAACTTTATCGATCTGGCGGAGTAAGCAGAAATCCATTTATTTTTAACGATCTTCATGAAAGATTACTTCAAACAACACCGAGTGACGATATAACGTCAAGTTCGACGCAGCAGTCGATATTTTTTAATATTTCCAATGCTTTCCATAAAAAATCGCTTAAAACTAGATCGAGTAACAATATGTTTGAGTGCCAGGCGTCGGTTTTATTACGGTAACGTAACGATCAGAGATTTCTCGGTACGGTTGAAGGAACTATACTCGAGAACCTTCCGAGAAGCGAGGATTTTTGCGAAGGGATGAGCCACAGCATGGCCGCGCCGTGCTCTTCCCGCCAGTCTCGGCATTGAAATCTCGGGGTCGAGAAATCGCGGACCAATCGGCTCGCTTCCCGCGCCGACTCGCCCTTGAACACTGCATTTCTTCTCATTTTTTCCTGCCTCTTTTCGCAAGCGAAATGCCGCGTGTCGCGTAGGCGTGAGATCATTGCGATTTATTCCTAGCTACTGCCGTTACGGAATGGTAATTAACATAGCCTTGAGTGCCAAGGGAATAAGATGGATAAAAATAGAATTGATTTGTTTAGAATGACAGCAAAATATTTTCAATGTTTAACAAATAATATCGTACAGTCGAGGAAAAGAATTAAGAATTGCAAACTTAATGGTATCGACGACAATAGATTTCTTGTGGCCGCGGTGACTCGCGAGTTAACTCTAAACGACTGTTAACTGAAACAAAGAGTTCTTAATATGGATACCAAAGAACCGCTTTTGTTATCCGCAAAGCCGACTTACTATGCTATGTAATTCTACCCGGAAAACTAGTTCGCCCTGTTTAAGACGAAGCTTCCTCGCGACTCACATGAATATAGATTTTATTTTAAATATAAGAGAAACGTTCCTGAAGATTATATTATTTAATCTAGCAATTTTATCTTCTCCATCAACTTTCCCCATCGAATACCTTTCTATCAACAGATACCAACGCAACAGCATTCAGTTGTCACTCGAGCACGACCGCAATTACAGCCTCCATTTCAGCGTCGAGAATCTTCCCGCATTCAAACAAGTCTGCAGTCTCTATATCTGTTAAAATGATTCCGGTCAGCTGATTCTTTTATAGCGCGATCACCAATCTGTAGCTTGTATCGACTGCGCGTCGTGTGGTAAACATGGAAGCACGCGGTTCGATTCGGCGCGTACTCGTACATGCAGCACACTTTTACTCCAGTTTGTATCCCGGGGAACCGGTTTCCTCTCTCGTAACAGGCCACGCTAGCCTCCTTTAGCCGCACTCACAGTTCCCCTTTCTGATCACCGTAGCCGTGTGCTCCTTGAAGAAACCGGTCTCCGCGCATCGATCTTCGTTCAACCCGCGTTCGTACCTCCTCTTCTGTCTCCCCGATTTTTCTTCAGGTTCCACGGCCTCCTGCGGGCTACGAAAACAACGACGCGTCCGCTTTTCAACGGCCGACGCTTCGTACTTCACCGTTTTTCAAGCTTCCTCGTTCTTTTTTCTCATCGTCCCCGTTGATAAGTCTTGAACAGATGCAATTAATTAACTGGCAGCCGAGCTTCATACCAGTTTTCGTTATGTTTTTATTTATCCGTCGAGAAACGTTTGGAGCAACTCTTACCAGGATCAACATCGAGATTCTTCGTGTTGTGCAATTTAAACTATTAGAATTTTTAGATAAAGAAACATCTGATTATAAATGCACACATCCTGCTTCATTTCAAACATTTTTTAAATGAAATATAAAATTAAATGACGATTTAAGAAATTTCTACCAATTAAAATCGCATCTGAAAATGTGTTACGAACTATAACTGTAAGTTTCTTTTTGAAGCTTTTCGTATAATCGTTTAGAAATGACTCATTAGGAACTAATAATTGGTACCGCGGTATACATTCTGCATAAACTCGTTTCACGTATCTGCGTTCTGATCCAGTGGAATTGGATCTGCGATAGAATCTACTCCAATATTCATTCAGGTGTTTAATCAACATATCTCTGTAGCATTGGCATCCAGTGTTGCACACGAATAATTCATCCGAGTTCTTGTCCCATTGTAAAAACCTGCATACATTTAGAACTCATGCTAACGTTTCAGAATTTTCATTTTAATCGACCATACCACAAATTAATAGTTCTTAGAAATCAGAGATTTTACATTAACTTTTGAATCTGTGCACACGAAATGATTATAACTATGAAAAATCCCAACACTGTTATTACATTTACTTTAACTGTGAGTAGCCGAGGGTGAACGTACCTCTATTAAAGAGTCTCATCTGCCGTGGAACACGTTCACTAAACGTTCTCCTCCGTGAGTAAAACTCTTGCAAAATCGGCGCTCGTTTGCGCAAGTTCCGCTTCTCTGCTCGACTATGCTCGCTCGTTCGGAACTTCTTGCGCGCATAAATTCGACGTTCCATCGTGAAGCTGTTGTATGGTTAAATATTTGCAACGTCAAAGTTTCCTTAACCACATCGTAAGTACTCAGCGATGAATTACAAAAAAAACAGAATCAGAAAATGTTCTATGCATTATTGATATGAAAAACGGAATGGAATATTTCTTAATTAGAAAGAGAGGTAACGAGCTTAATTGAACGAGAAATAGCATAAATGCAATTACTCGTACATTACTATGGAATTATAATCAAAATTGCACAGTAGGTTCAGTGATAAAGGGAAGAGAACCGCGTTTCGCATATTCAAAGCATAATCCACGTGATTAGAGAGTCGTAGATATAATACGGCCACGGTAAAGGGGTAACTAATGCTGTTTGCTGTACGGCAAAGGGGAGAAAGGCCCGTTCCACGATATTTCATCGTCTGTACGCGGGCTTTTCGTGGATCCAGCAGCAACCAGCAGCCGCGTCGCGTCGTCTGAGGTGAAACCTGTTTTCTGCCTCCTTCTCTTTTCCACGTCTTCCTTTTATCGCGGCGCACGTGCGAGCAGCATCTAGAAGCTTCAAATCGAGAGGCAAGAAGACGAAAAACGAAACCTTGGATAATACTGGTCGTTTAGCAACGGGGAAAGGATAGGAGTTAGAACTTAAAACGAGTTTTACTATTTTTACCATTGATTGCTGTATTCATTGTCATTTTACAAACGACGGATTTAAACCTCAGCTCGTTCCACGCTTTTAACCCCTTGAACGGAAATGACGAGTCCAGCTCGTCATAAACTTTCCTCTCTTTCAAGTGCTGACTGATAATAAATTGTCGTTCAAGGGGTTAAATTGTAAAATCAAGAACGTAATGTTCAAATGGACTTTGCATATTTAAACAACTGATAGAACATTTTTAATGATTCCTCGGCAATAGACAAATGGATGCTGGAATAATTAATGAACGCGGCTCACGAGAGGTCTGCGGTGTCGCGCTATCGTGATGCCGGCCAGTTTTCAAATAAAACGATCCCGCTTCAGTTTGCTCTATTTCTAGCTGCGAGAGACGATCATTTATCTCCTCGCGCCGCTGTTTCTGCGTCGTCGTTCTTCGCTTTTTGCCAGTACCGATGGTGAACGGCCGCACGTGCGAGCCGCAACAAAACGTAGTTGCAGTTGGATGAAATCGCGAGAGAGCACGGTGAAAGGACTGCGCGATCGTGCAATCGTAATCGCATAAATTAGCCAGTAAATAATGATCGATTCTCGGAATTAAAAAATCGAGTAGAAAAAGATATATGCAAAATCATATTAAATAATAATAATAATAATAATATTTAATTCATTCGTCATTCGTATCACAAAAATAATACAGAATTCTCTTGCAAGTTAATTTGTATCATCGATTATTTCGTGCTATAAAAATTATTTGAAACGATCCGATCTCAGTTATTATACTTGTTTCTCGACGGAATCTGTAGAGCAGCAGGTGCAGGTGCACGGAGATGCAGCGATTGCACTTCTCCCACCTTCGATTCGGCGGGCAGCCTCTCCGATATCAATGCACTCGGTTTACCGCTTCTTCTTCCTGCTCCTCGCGAACTCAGCACGTGCGCCGTGTTCGACGGCACAAGTCGAAATGTCAACGTTCCTCTCGGTCCCGTTGATTAATCGAACAACCTATTCAATCTTCACATTTTTCTATTCCATGTTTGCTTACTCAAGATCCGTGTTTAACGTCCACGTAATTGCGTGTTCGATTCTTCGTGACTTGCATAAAAATTACATAACAGATCGATTATTTTAAAGTAGTTGATACTGCTTACGGAGTTGAGTACTTATTATGATTTAACGAACGATAGTAGCAATCCTCTTAAATTCGTATAGACTTACTCTTTGTTAAGACATTTGCACGGTGCTGTAATTCAAGTCAGCGAGCACGTAGCACGCGACTAGACTCATCGATGCGGCAACTTTGATTAACACCGCGTTCTACAGCCAGTGTCTTCGTTGGGTGCACGGCACATTAGACACAGGCGAATCGAACCAGGTGTTCCCGGGCATGGATTCGAGTAGGAATAAATGTCACAGCTTGGAAGAGGAGCCACGCATTCCCAGTGCTCGTCTGCCGATGGTGAAAGGATCGCCGGGCGAATAGTTGCACGCTGCGATGCTCGCTAACACTCTCTGACCTCTCGGATGTTTATTACCCCGACGCTGAGTTCGATCAAGACCGAACTTTATGCCTCTTGTAATGGTGACAACGTCTCAGCTTCCGGGTGTGAGTTATGCTCGTTTCGAATCGTGTCCAGACGTTTTATTAGAATTGTAACTATGGTTGTTAGTCATAACATTTCAAGTAATCATACTTCAATCTAAAACGATGACGTACAAGATACGCAAAGTGTAGTAGAATCATCTGACGTATGAAATATACGTAGTTTCATTGATTCAATGAATTTCTGTAGGATAACTGTCTCTATTTATGAATTTGTCTCAATTAGTCTGCCTTTATAAATTAATTGTTGAATTATCTGACTGCAGATTCGTTTTATCAGAATTTATGTTGGTTCCATAAAATTAAGGAAACGACTAGAACTCGTTTTTATTATGAGTATTTATTTCAAGTCCAACACACCTGAAACTCAGAATGATTCATCTGAAGCCGTGAACTGAAATGCAGCAGGTAGCTTTGAAAAGCCCTTACCTGTTCCCTTTTCAATATATACCTGAGGGATGCATGAACCTGCGCTCCCCTTTTCCAGCGCATTAGCGTCTCTGAATGTCGACGAAGCTCCTCTGGCACCTGCGTTCCACAAGTTGGAAAAAACTACAGTAAAAAAAATTATGATTTAACTCTAGTAGGCAATTTGGCTTCGTCATTATATCTTTGATATTCGAAG
The DNA here is from genome assembly GCF_001652005.2 of Ceratina calcarata. Lineage (NCBI taxonomy): Eukaryota > Metazoa > Arthropoda > Insecta > Hymenoptera > Apidae > Ceratina > Ceratina calcarata. The sequence continues at coordinate 1,234,537 of NW_017132446.1, read as the reverse complement.
GTCGATGAGATTGATATCTTCTTGGCAGTTAAATTACTTAATTATTCTAGAAATTTTTCTTTATAAAATTAAAATTCCAGGGTACCGACGTGCTTCAATATAAAATATATATAAGGAAATATAAATAAGGAAATGTCATATGGTCATATGTTCTAAATAAAGAACTGCCTTTCTTGTATCAAGAACAGCTCATTTCTTAATAAAGAATTCATTAGACAAATATTCTGAAGGGCTAGAGATATCACGCTATCGCAACGAAAGTGAAAACGCGAAAGAACACGCGGTCATACCACCTGCGTCGCGTCGAAGGGTGTTGCACGGCAACAGATGCGCCGGTGAAGCCTCGCAAGGGGTGCACATATCAAGAGCCAGTCGAATTGCTGCCTGGAACGTGCGTGCCACGCATTTTGGCTATAATATCAATAAAAAAAGAGAGAGAGAATCGAGCGGCTGCGTTAAGACAAACGCCAAATGGCGAAGTTTACCTGGTATTTGACGACTCGGTATTTTTCCAAACGAAATCGATGCTCGTCAACCGACGCGTTCGTCAAATTTCGAAGCTCGTTTTATTTGCATCAACATGCCTTTGTACAATCGATTATTCCAGGCCAGCTCGTGTATCGAGAGCGTTCGCGGTAGAAAGTACAGTTACGCTTGGCTTCTTATTATCCTGACCCATGTTTTAATATCACCATTGTGCGCTCGAGAATTAATGAATAAACAATCGCCGTACTCACTATTACACGTGATCAACCTTAACATTAGATTGCCCAAGGAAGTCATTTTGACTGCTTTTGGGCATATGTACAAATAATAATGCATAAATTATTTCTTTCACAGTGCAGTCATTTTTACTGCTTTTGGCCAATATAGGTATATACTAAGTTTCAGTCTTTCTAGTGTTAATATCATTCGAAACTGAATAACAGCTTGTAACACCGTTCGATTTTCATAAACCTGTTCTATTAGTTACAACATTTTAAACATTACGCATATTTCACTTATTCTTGCTGTTTCTCATGAGCATCAATATATAAAATAATTCTTAAGTCTCAGTATTTCAAAAATTCAGGTCAACTTCATACTTACTGAGGACTATTCAATAAATCTTGCAATCGTAGAAAACATGCAATATGCTATTGTGAGGTGGCTGGAGTTGTTTGCAATCTGTCGAAGGAGTGTCAATAAGTATAACGCGTGAAAGATCGTGAAGCGTGTCTCTAACACTTTCTCAGGCGTCGCAGTCGTCTCATCATCATTACCATCGTCATCTGTGCAACTTCAAACGTCTGAGTATCTGTGAGTCGCGTAGCGAACAAAGCCGGTCTCTGTTGCATTTACCGCCCACGTTGTTTTCCCGTGGAAAGGATTACTTGATTAGCATTCGCGGTACATAAATGATGCGACAGGCTCTGATCTCGGGAAATCATGGAACATCCTTGAATTCAGTTTTCCTTCGTCGAGACAAACAGCAGTTGAAATGATTTAATAATGAATATAAAATTTTCTCAGTTAATAGTCTGATTCAGTCTCGATTTTAATCTTTCAAAAAATTTCTTTTTATTTCTTGAGGCGTCTTAAGATATCTGGATTAAGCTTCAAGGAAATCTTAGCGGCAGTTTGAAGCACGCCCGAACCTTAAGGATGCCCACTTCAATTAGGAGGCTCTATTCCTAAGCACGTAGAAATTTTCCCAAAGACCCCGGTGCTGTTTGAGGATTTCCAGACGCCACTTGCTGCGGGCCGACAATGAACAACTTTTCTTCCGGAGCGAAACGAAACGCGATAACAAAGAGAGGCTGCCAGTCTTCTTCGTGGAATTCTCTTTGCCGAGATGCTCCCCAGACCTCCTACGCGGTCTCGGACGAGGGTAGAACTCATACCGATACTCGCCGGACAATTGTTTTCAACCATTCATCCTGTTCTCTCCTTTTCCTTGACGAGTTCTGCGTTTTGTCACTGTTTTCCCAGGCTGTATGGGAAGTTCATGAACTTTCATATGTAAATATACGTATTTGTTGTTCGTAGTCACTGTAGACATTTGCGTGCGAAATTGTTTAAACATTTTATGTGCCTTATTAGATTTTTTATTTGACAAATGCAGGAAAAGTGAAGTCAAATTTCATTGACACCCGGATTTCCTGAGTGAGTCTAACTCCTGATTAATATTAATGCATTCGCACGTCCATTCACTAGTAAAGCTTCGATTCACACGGTCACAAAGGAACACGCAAATCGCGGGAGGCTAAACAGAAAAATTGGTGGCAGATACGGATCGACAGAGCCTCAGGGCGCGGTGAAAAAAGAAAGGAAAGAGGGGAAACGGGCGGCGGAGAAAGAGGTTCCCAAAATTACTCATTCGTTCCCGAATCAAATTGCGTAACAATCTACTACGCGGCATCGTAGCGTAACGTAAAACGTTGTCGGTGTCGTGACGGGTCCCACTTTCCTCCCTTCCTCCCGTTTCTCGTTTACATGTTCGTATACACTGGCCGCCGTCCCCTTTCCGCTCCCCGGCCCTTGAAGTACCGTCTCCCTCTCCCTGTTTTACAACTGACCCCAGGCCTCTCACCCACGCCGTAGTAAAAATGGCCGCGTGTCTATATTATACTAAACAATGCCATGTATAAAAATAATCATTACAGAAATAATCAAACTTATGCATTTCCGTGCACTTAATAATATTTAAAAAAAGTGAAGAACCATTAATTTATTAAACTACAACTTGTTTTTACACAATCCTTTAAAAGGTTTATCGTTGGGTGTATAATTTCCTAAACAAACTCGAAAGGTACAAACAGTTTTTTATCTGAAGAAGGGAGGAAAATTTGTGGAAGGTAAAAAAAAGAAGGAGGTGCAACGGACAAAGGTCCCGAAGGTACGATCGTTCGTATTCCTGTGGACCTCCAGTTCTCGCATTCACTATAGCTCTTGCTACAGCTCGTTGGGTCCGTTCGCGAGTCCCCCCGGTTCCTTACCTGTCCGCAGGAGTCCCACGAGCGCTGGCATCGGCGCGGCGCGGTCCCAGCCCTGGGCATTGTTGCATCGACGCCCGGCTAAGAACGTACATACTCCTCGCATTGCGCGCAACCCTCGCGCGTCCTCGCGTCAGTGTCCGTTCGAAAACTGTCAGCCACCGGCGCGAATCATGACGAACAGTGCCAGCGCAACGAAATCGTCGATAGTGGACCGCGGATGATCGCTGAATCGCTGTGAAACAGTGAGACGAGGTTTAGAGCGTCGACGCCGCGGTTCGAAAGAAGTAGTGCCCGTGTCGTTGGCAAAGGAGCCGAGGAAGGATGAAGCAGGAGCAGAGGCCAAGGAGGCAAGCCCTCTTCCAGATCGCCAAGGTTTGCATTCCTCTCCTCGCGTCTGTCTGATAATTAATCTTGTACACGTTAAGAATTCCCTCTTCTTCTGCGGTTCGATACGCTAGAATAACGCGTATACCGTTACCGTGCATTTCGATCCCGAGGCTGTACCTGTTGATTCAACCGTGCTCATTTAAATCACGCCGTCTTCGCACCGCATCAATTTTTATCAATTATTAGACACTTCGATGAATGATCAGATATTTTTAAACGATTTCTCTAAATTGTACAGAAATACTTCTTACTTTATTTCTTCTTATTTCTTATTTTAATCTACTTTTATAGTTCGCACTTCTCCTGATCAGACGTCCGCATTTTTTATAAACTTTCAAACGACATTTTATGCACGTTGCGTAACAATCTACTTGGAGAATTTAAGCTTGTCTCGGTTCATACATGGCGTTGGCATGTGTGGACGACGCCTGAAATGGAGAAAACTCGCTTTGGCACGCATTTAATCGAGCCCTGCAATTTGAAAGGAATGGGCAGTTAATGCCATGCTTTATGGACAACATACGTAAATACACGTACAACATAATTCTATGAATACAAAAATGCACGTAGCAACTTGTATTTATTATAAGCACACGTACAATAATAATGCAGAAATGATTTGTTGAGTGTTTCTTGAGTAACGGATTTTCCTCTCGTTTTTCCCGCGGCGTTGAATGAAAATCTGGAGCAGACGCGATCGAACCGCGACAAGCTTTTCCATCCGCTCGTACACATTTTCCCGATTAATGCGCCTCGCATGGAAATGTGCGAGAAATTGTCGGGTAACGTATGCAAATCGGATAGCTCGGTGGGAAACGAGCCACTTTCGCGATGAAGTGAAGTAAACGCGTTCAGCTCCGTGTGAAGAGTTGGGTCTTTTTTCTGCGAGGGGTCAAGGGAACCGGGTGAGAAAAAGTAACATTGCGACTTAAGTACTACTGATTTACATCCATGATAAATGAGAATGTCTACTAATTATTATTACATATTGCATAACATAGAATGTATTGATTTGTCCTTAAGGATGTATTGGCTATACAGTCAATCCCTAAAGTTTATGTACTTTAGAAAAATGCATTTCCTATAATTAAAAAGAAATCAGACGTCGGAAGAACAATGCTAATAATAAATAGCTAC
>NW_017132446.1:1225135-1229722 GCF_001652005.2 Ceratina calcarata | reverse complement strand
CTTAAATGAAATTGACGATGCAAAATATGGAAAAGAAAATATATTTTTATTGCTAAAACCGTAAGATAGGAAAATCGAATTTGTATTATGAGAATCAGTAGTGGAAAAAATAAATTGTCTTCATTAAGAACTGACACAGTAAATCACGTTTATTATTTGGTTAAAATTCAACGTGAAAATCAGTGATGAACAAATGCATCACGTTTCTTAATTAAAACGTACGATAGAAAGCTGAATACGTGCATTTTGACATACAGGAAGAAGGTTCCAGTTACTTCTATTTTAATTTTAGATTAATCTCGCGCGAGTTACGGTACCAGTCGAGGTATAAAATAATTTGAGAGAGAACAGTAGTAGCGAGGTCGAGAATAGACGCGTTGGATGAAAGAATACTTGCTGAAGCAGATACGAACGAATGCCTCGGAGTCATGCAACAATAATTAGGTATTTAGCACAGTCTAGAATTGCAAAGCCCGGCTGGAATTCCTCCTCCATGCTCCTTGAATACTAACGTATGAAACGAATTTTACAAATTCAATATTTGTATGAATCTTTGATTTTAAAATGCAATTTAATATCGTAATTAATTTATTATAATTCGGACACGATGTGATTTCATAAATTGGCGCTGATATTAATGTAACGAAATTAATTAATATATTATCTTGTGTTATTATTGTTTGATTACACTGCAGCGTGGAGTATGAATATGATTTCGTGGTACGAAGACCGGATATTTAGCGAAGCGAAGAGGCGAAAATAATGTTCCGGCATACGAGGCAGGACACAGCGCGGAAATTGTGATTTACTTTCCCTCGGAATAGCGAACGCTACCATCCTGCTCTCTGCATGGTCAGATTCTCTGTCCCAGGCATTATGCGTTGCGCTGCGTCGCATTTACATATTTCCTTGTATGCATAATGCGAGCCCACCCTGTTTTTCGCGCAGCAGATTTATTATTAATCTCATTTGTGTACATTAGCAAAAAATTGTTTTTCTTATTTATAACATGCTTCAGTGTGCCGTAAAACATATTTAAGGATACTAATTTTGTTAGGGTACAGCATAATTGCGTTGGAGTACAGTACTTTAATCAGAGGATGTTTTAATGAAATGCTGTAAAGTCGAATGGAGAACAGTATTTTCATAAAGAAAAATTGAAGAATTAAGAGAGAAGCATTTTTGTTAGTTTTTTAAATTTTATTTCTTTACTGTTTTAGGTGTTATGGCATCTGGATATTTTTCGGCGGAGCTTCAGGGAGCTCTCCGGTCACGCGTGTATGCGGGAGTCCTGCATCTTCTGCGCTCTCAAGGTAAGCTTCATCTCGTTATATACTGGAGTTACCTGTTGCCGCTAGCGAAAAATGTTTCCGACAAAAGTCGACTCCTATAATTTCCTGACTCAACATACTCGCTATGTTAATCGATTACTCCTGAAGTATACGGGATAGAAGAAAATTGTATACGACCTTTCTTGTAAGTAATACCAGTACCTACAACTTTTATTGGAAACATTTTTGGAAATTTTGAAAAAATATATTTTGCGCTCATCTTCGTACAAAATTAAGAAGTGTGAGAACAGGAATGATTGCATAAATTAAACGATTTGCATTTGATTGTCAATTATATTTAAAATCGGCCGAGCAAAAGGCCAAGCCCTGGGCAGATCAGAGTTTCATTACAAACCGCCTTGACATCTTTACGTATCGATGAGTTGCAACCAGCGCGGCGCGAGGCTTGATTTCTCGCATGCACGCTAGTCCGACGTGTCGCATCGACCGATTTTAATCGTGCGATTCTACCAGCTCCCACGACGATAATGGAAACGTCGGTGGAAGCGGAACGGACAAGTTCCGAGGTAAAAGTGCGCGGCTTAAGAGAAAGAAGCTCTATCTTTCTCAAGAAGGAGCTTAAGACAAAATAGGATTGCCTTACGGTCGGCGCAGCGTGTCCACTTCATGTTACAGCGCCAATCTCCCGTGGGTAATCTAATCTTCAGGGAAAAGACATGCCCTGTGAAATTCCCACTCTATTTTCTAAAAAGCTTCAACAGTTAATCCTACGAAATCATAGTAGCAATTAAGATTCATTATCCGCATTAATTTATTAAATAATTTCTTTCTTTCAAAAATAACTAAGTATGCGTTCATAAATGCTTTTTTTTTCGAACGATCTGAGTAAATTATACTAAATATTCCCGGTACAAGTAATTCAACTATCGTCACAATGGAAAGATTTAAAATGCGATGTGGCGATCGGTGGGGGCCCCGCACCTTTCTCCTCGAAGAAACACGTTCCTCAAGTGTCCCGCGATTGGCCGAGGGAACGGAAAGTGCCCCTCCACGCTCTCGGGTTCATTGTAGTAAACTTACAGCGAGTAAGACTTCTTGGAAACCCGCGTCCGATGCAAGGAACGAAACGCGTCGCCGCGTCGTAGAGACCGACGAGAATAAGCGTCGGATCCTCCCAACTGTTCTCACGGGGTTAATTAGCAATCTGGAGAGTTAATTGCCGCTGGCAAAGGGGTTTGCGTTAGCGAGGTTCGCAGGAGAACGTTGCCAGCGCTATTTTCGCGCGCTTCTATCTTTGTTGCACTTTTTGTCCCGGACCGATACGCGGGATTTTCGGTGGGACCTGCCCTGAGGGTCTCGATGAAACCCGGCTCTGATGTATGCGACGAGTTTTGTTCCTTTTTCCTGGGTTAAAGATGGATCAGGGGATTAGCGAGTTGGAGAACAGGAATAGCCAATTGGGAGTTGATAATTGGGTTCGAAGAACGTGGAACTGACAGTCGAGAGATTGAAGAATTTGATGAAGTGTGAAATTGAAATTCGCGATTTCACTTCGTTCGTTCTTTAAATGAACGAAGTGCGTTACACTGAGAAAATTGAAAAGATTTAGATCTCGTCACGTTTTGGTGTGCAGTCATCAAACGTGAAGGGTGAGGAGAAGATCCTAGCATACCAGCGGAAGGGTACGTGTGCTACAAGAATTCGGGCTGAGATGACTCGCGGTGATTCACCAGAAACGTATTCGAAGGGTCGATACCTTCGGCCTTCAGGGTTAAAACCCTTTCTTATTGCACCTCCTCCGACTTTACGACTTCGGAGACTCGCCCCATTCAAGTGCCAAGCGTTCTCATTGCAAATAGGCAATCTTCTTTATTTTCTCAGAAACGGTTTACGTCATCTTAAATGTTTAACCAGTAATTTTGATGAATTCAAAAGACAAGATATTATGAATGCATAAAATCATGTCATGTAAATCGTCAGAGAATCCGTTAAATCGTACCATAGAGTTTTCATACACATTGTGCCTAGTGTAATGGAGGACGAAAATAATGGTCAGCCATTCTGGCAATTAAGGAACATTATCAGTGAGATTCGTCGCGAGTGTCGAGCTGATGAACAGTTATGTTATTCCGCTAGACTCCGGCACCTCGGTGGGTTCGCCTCACGGAATACGTTCTCGTTTTGCTCGCTGCCAAGATCTGCGGCAACACGGTTGCGGTCGTATTGGTTACGAGCGTTCGTTTCCGGGCGTCTCGAATGGTTTCTCTTGAACTTGCACCTCACTGCGCCTGTAGAAAACCTTTTCGCGCTCAGAAACTCGTAACTTTCGTTCCTCTCGTTCCTCATTGCCTGAACTAAATTCTTCAAAGAAACGGAATTCCTTTTTACTCCGCTGTCTAACTGTTCTTCAAGTTTTTGCAAATAAAGCATACAACAGAAAGAGTTTAACTAATTTTGCAAGAAATTTCACGGTCCCCATATTTTTATTTAACTAGAGAATGAAAATGATTAAATGCATTATAAGATCGAGTAATATAATTATTATTATGCAACAAGTATTGGGACTGCACTGTTATAATTAATCTTTACGCCTTTGCACAGCAAATAAGCTAGCTCGTTACGATATTCATAAGCTCGTAATTTACAATGAATCGCTCCTTATCCAGTCCCATTCACTTCTCGTTATTATTTAACAACGTGGGCGCTGTCTACGCGTAAGTCAAGCAGCCGGTAGGAAACGCGTAGGCTTTGTAGTATTTCCTTCTTCCTAAATAAAGAAAGCATAACTAATGTAAGTGAAGTCACCGCACGAAACGGCCCTCGCGTCAATGTTTCAAATGCAATCGTGTCCTCCTACGATTTCACCTCGCCTTGCGCCTGTCGGTTTTAGGAAATTTTTACTCTACTCATAATAGTCGCTCCATTTTATTCATCGATTGTTTCGATGAAAATTATGGTATGTGTGAAGGGTTCCTCTATTTCATTCAATTAATAAAATGATTTTTCTTTATGAACCTAAGAAATAATAATGTAAATTGTTTTTTGGAATACGGAGATTTATGAGTCTGTGAATGAGTGTTGGGCCTCAGTCAACGTGCAACGCGATTTGTCCACGTATATTAAAGCGCGTAGCCTCGGCCACTTTTTCCGTCCACTACTACTTTTCGTGTTCGGGGTCCTCTCTCTTTTGTGTTCGTGAAACAGGACCCAATCGTATCCCGTACACTTCGGATATCTGTACACTCAACCTCATAAGTATAGAAGCTTTACTAGAATATTAATTCTTGGCAATGAT
>NW_017132446.1:1216039-1224787 GCF_001652005.2 Ceratina calcarata | reverse complement strand
GAAGATTAAGGATACTCCAAGTGTTGTTAATTTTCTTAGAACGTCGTACTTATGAACCGGAGTGTATGTTTGGGATTGGCTTTGTCCCAAGTACTCGTAGTACGGGTCTCTCGTATTCTCGTACGATTCACGACTACACGGCGGCACACGGGACCCCGTTCCTCGTGACTGGCGTGTAGTAGTCCTACGACGAGAGGAGCGGTGGACCTCAGGGACGTAGGCCGCGGACGTTGATTTCAACGCGTGGTCGAGCGTGAACCGAAGCCAGCCCGCTCGAATTGCATTGAATTCCCTCGACAGAATCGTTCTCATTATTTCTATTACGCTCTACATACTCCAGTTTTCACTCTTCGTACATAAATGTAAATCGAATAAAACTCGGTGTAATAATATTTGATTTTCATACGTTCTTCAATTTCCGAGTTAAAGAATTTTAAATAACGTTCATATAAATTGACGGAATTAATAATTAACGGAGTTGTATGTTAATTCTGTGAATATTTGTAGCGTTGGGGGTAAGAAAATGGATGTAGGAGTTCTTGGAAGTGAGGTGACGATGGAGTTGTTTCCGAGGATATTTAATTGTTTGAGAACCGGTGTTGTTTGTTCTCTGCACGTGTATTACACGGCTGACAGATAAGGAATTGTGTCAGCGTGTTTTATGTGCATTGATAAGCCCGCCCCGACGATTAGAACTTTCTCCCATGATATAAAGTCCCATGGCTGACTATTATTTATTTCGAAAACGATTGTAAAAAAGATCCAGTCCTTTGTTTCAAGAATGACGTTCTAGGTCTCATCCCCTTGTTCGATCCGAGAACACCTGCTCCCCTGTCCAAACACTTTTTCTGACCCCAGGATCCTCGAACGCCGTACAGGTTGCTATAGCAGCTCGTGTATTCAAACATAGAATTCTATAAACCATTATTTTTATAATAATTATTTTATTCATTAAAACAATCCAATACTTCGTACTATTTAAAATGGAAAGTTTCTCAAGAGATCGTAATCTTAATTCCACGTCGAGTTCTTAAAATCTAAGGAAAACTGAAGTTCAAGAGTTTCCGAGAAAAGCGGTAATAGACATGAAAACTAGTTTCGTCGATCGGGTCTTAATGAGAGCACAGAATCCGAGAAAAGAGGTCGTGCATGAGCCCAAGGAGTACAGCCCTGGTTCGGCCAGGTTGGTGAACGTAGGACAGCTAACCAGGTGACGTCATTGGCTTCTCGGATCTATGGAGGGCCCATCGAGAAGGTAGGGGAACGAAGGTGGCCAGCGTGGCGAGAAAAGAGATAGAGCGACGAGTGGGGGGTTGTTCTCCAGCACACGGTGCCCGAGTCCGCTGCTCTCAGGTACATGCGAGTAACACGGCGCCGCGTGCACAGGTAGTCTCATGCTCGTTCTCTACGTTCCTCGACGCTTTCGGTCCCGAACGATTCCACGAATTCTTCGGGCCAATCCTCGTGCCATCGAACCGTACGTTTCATCCCCCTCTGCGTGGAACGTTGAACAGAGGGGTTGAGCCTTGGATACAATGTTGTGAGTTCAGTTCTACTAGTGAACCAGTGAAAGCTTTCGAACTTCTGGACTAAACCTTCTTCAGAATGTCTGTGTAAAATAAGTAGAAACGGGTGAATATTAATCTTGTGAGTTATGGTGGATAAAGTGGAATGTTTAAGAAATAGTGCATAAGGATTTTTATAAATACGTGGGTCGCATTTTAAATACTGAAAGGGAACGAGATTTTTTTTATTGAGTATAACAGGTTTTACTTGATGTACACTCAAATCTATAAGACTACTAGACAGGAAGACATAAACCCTTCAGGCGTTTTCTCACAATTACTCGGGATACGTGCATATAGAATATAATGAGAGAAACATGCATCCTCGTGGGAAATTGATTGAACTCTATAATTAGAGTATTTGCGAATGTGGAAACTGGTCGTCCAGGATTTTAAGGAAACCGTGTCAGGGAAGCACGTGGCACGCCGAAGTGGAACGGACCGAGTCGAAAGGAGGGAAAGATGCGACGAGTCGTTAACGCCCGGAAGAGAGGTTTCCGATTGAACGAGGAAGAGCATTCCCTGAACGCTTCCTGATTACGGAACGTAACACCTCCAGAGATCATCTGCATCGAATAACAAAAAAAAAACGACGTTAATCGTTAAATAATTCCGCGAAGTGTTTCCCAAGCAATTGTTGAAAGGTGGGGAATATTTAATTTAAACAGTTCCCAGCAGCATAAACGAAGAAGCCAAAGGAAGTAAAGAACCACTGGCTGCTTATAAGCGTAGCTACGATCGGTGACTTCGCTTACCAAACGAGTTTATGTTTTTAATCGAGTCTACGACTCGTCTGGCAACGGGTTCTCCTCGGTACTTACATCCGGCATGCAATTCGCTGGATACGAATCCTCCTTCTGCATTCGCGAGGGATCATCTGCCGGGCTGTCTTCCAGGACTTGGCCACCTGTTTCCCGTCCGTGCACGCGTTTCTTTATTACCTCGAGCCCATAACTTTCCATTGAAACCGGACATCGATACATTCCATTATAAGACTGATGAATCGGCTACAACAATTTGATTTTTATCTCGTCACCGGAGTTCAATAATTCGAAGCATTTCATTTAAATGGTATCTCGACTATTCCCGGGATACTATCTACGCGAGTCGGCAGACAATATCGACGCACAGGTACAGTGCAAACAGGAAGAACGTTATCAGAGAAAAAAGGGTTCGACACAAAGGGCGTCCCGCTACGTGGCAAGTGCAGAGACCGGATTAAGCACCGGAGTGGACTAACGAATTCAGCGTGTGGACACAGCAAACAGAACTATCTCGCTGCGAGAACGAGAATTTGTATTTGCCCAGGCCCAGTCTTATCACGATTTTCAAACGCAATTTTCGCGCCTCACGCACTTGCCACTATTCCTAAAGTGATTTGCCACTATTTGAAGATGTCGAAGTAATTCTGAAATAAGAAAAATTAGAACAAAAGTATTATGAGGGTGAGATTAAGATGAAACGAAGGAGATTGTTCTTTATCTTGCAAAGTGGACGTTGCAGAAGAAAATATTAATTCGAGAGGATTTGAGAATACGATAGCGGAATGAAATATAGTCACTCGTAGCCAGTTTCTCTTGAAGATAGTGACATCAGGAAAATGTTGAAGTGGATAAAAGTTCGGCAGGACGCGTCGACGACGTCGACGCCGGTCGATCGCGAGAAGAAGGCCGAGGAGGCAAAGGTTGAAGTTGTGGAAGCTGCCAGGGAAGAGGAGGAGGACAGCGGCATGGAAAGAGAGGACACTCCGTCCAACATCGAGCTGAACGATCTGCGAAAAGTATGCTAATCGTAAATCAACGTAACTGTTTCTTTTAGCGATTGCATCAGCGCCTCGCTAGAAAAATGATAATTGATGTACTTTTTTGCACTGTCAGAACTGCATAGACAGAAATTTCGATAGATAACACATTTTGGAGATAATTCTTCCTGTGTCGTGAAAACTCAAAACTTCAATCGCAATTTAAATATTGTCGCGTCCTCGATCGAAATTAATGGACACTTTCCCTTCGAGACAGCATCTTCAAAACGCATTAAGGCTCTGGCGATAAGAATTATAGCGTGGCACTGCGCGCGAAAGCACTTGAGGCGGTACACATGGGTGAATAGCTGCTCTTTAAAATGTCGTTAGTGACCAATTTCTTGTGCTTGTAATACTTGAAGAAATTCTTCAATCCCTACGATTCCACCTATTTTTCCCGAGTCTATACGAGTTTTATACGAGTGTATATGGCAATTAGAACTTCTTCAGGTATCGATTAAGAATCATTAAATCGTTGCACAAGCAATTTTAACTCCCATACCAATATTTTCATTTTATTTTCTCTTGTTCAAGAGACAATAATCTTGTTTTTTTCCCTGATCATTAAATGCACGGCCAATTAGGGCAATGATTTTCTATAAATCAATTCTGTGTATTACTGGTAACTATTATTACTTCCTTTCAAATTCCATTAAGAACAGTTCCCAGTTCCTTTCTAACATAATAAACATAACAATTACTGTTGCTACAATTCCGAATACGAAAAACTGCTTCACAAATGCAATGATTAACGATTCCAATTTGATTCACGATTTCTCAATCACATGAAATCGCAGTCTTAAATATATTATTTCAAAAACTGTACATTCAAAGAATCAGGTAGATGTGATTGATCGATCAATTCTTGATCATTTCCCACGGGAGTGTTGTATGTCTTGGGTCAGGATCGCTTTCATTCAACTGATTTCACTGACGTAGCAATGCGGTATCGAAAGAGGCAGAGGCTGCTTTTTTCGACCTGTAACCTGCTTCTTCCAACAGGTGCGACATCCTCGCCATAGACTCGCACGTGGACTCTCCAGACCGGAGCCACTGTACCGTCAATACAACTTGACTTCCACTCATCGAACGACTTTCATTGAATTTCACTCAACCACTCGCGATCAACCGAGTTTTATACTCTCTTAATTGATGTCAATTTTTAATAAGATTTGTAAAAATTAAAAGACTTCAAGAATCATGAGTGACAATTATTTATTCGAGTAAAGTTGATTTACCAATTATTAAAGTACACACATTGGTCAGCTAATCCAAAGGATCGAAGCGACGCAATCGACGCACGGTTGCATAGCTTCTTGTTTTTTTTTCCCCCTCCGTTCGTTAACATTTTTCTACGTGTCTCGAAACGCCGTGGCGCGCGTTGAGCAAGCAGCTCGAAGCGGTGCGTGGCTTTCTACGCGCGACCACTGATCGCTCGAAGGATTAGTTGCGAAACTAACTCGTTTGCCGTAAGCTCGGTGTCCCCCAGCCTCGGCATTTAGTTCGAATACGGCATCTTTGCACAATTCCTCTCTGAAAACGCATCCCCGTATTCAAAGCTAGACGGTGAACCAAGTTTGGAAGACCGTCTGTGGATACGTTTAGAAATCGATTGAGTCAAGCCACACTTTTTCATTCACAGCTGCCTTTCAAGGAATAGCGAATATAAAACGAGAATTTTATTAATAAAAATCGTTAATTATATATAATCTTTTTATAAGATCAGAAGGTGTTTTCATTCACTCAGTATTTTATTGCTGAAATCAGACACCTTGACTGTTAATGCTGTTCATTCATGGCACGACGATATGCTGATTAGGAGGAAAACGTAGCGCTCGTACAATTAGTGATAAAAGCGGGGGATTTCGTTCGGGTCTGCGATCCGATTTACATACTACCGATTTGCATACTTACGTAACGGGAAATTGAGAGTGCCTGGGCGTTATGAGTTTCCTTTTGCGTTTGTTCGCGAACCACTCGCGTTTCGGTCCGCGCCGGGACAAGTCCGCGCTTTGCTTTCGTAGGTATCACGTCGGTTCAAGTTGTTTATCAGTGAATTTAATTATAAAGTCTTGTTCCAAGGACTTCTCGGTTTTAACAGAGTAAAGAATGATTTGTTAATGTATCCTGATTAATTGGTGTTTATAAATGCATTATTCCATTGCATGGAAATTGAGGAACAGGTGAGAAGAATCCATCCCCAAAACGTATATGCTTTCATATGGAAATCAGAGCTTTGCATTCATGAATAATAAGGAATGAGTCATTCTTTTATAGATCCGACAATTGGAAAATTTATTAACTTCATTTTATTCATGATTCTCACCTATCGATAAACAGAATGTTCTTTTTCATATGAAAATATTATAAATATCAGTTGCACAACGCGATGAATTTTTATGGCATTTACCCGGCGTAATCGTTACTCGCCCCGGGGGCAAAAGTTTCATCCGACATTGCATAACGTTCGTTCACGGCTTGTTGGCCAGGGTGCATCTCCTCGTGCACGCGGGTAACGCGATACCGACGCCCCACAAACGGAGATATTTACACAGTATCTGGCGACAAGTGTAAGTAGCTGCTCACTGTCAACGGTGCTAGCTAACCGACTCCACAAGGCACTTATTCATCAGAACGTTTCGCGGGTGTCATGACAAAATGAGACACGAGTCGACAGAATAGATGTTCTCAGCGTTATCGCGTCGTTATGGATCACATTTATAAAATTAAGCAAGTTTTTCTGATGTGCTAAATAATATTCACGATGAACAGTGATCTACAGCATCATTAAATCCTTTCACTGCGAGCAATGTTACTCTTTCGACAACAATAAAACAGCGTTCACCTTGAGCCATAGATAGCCAGTTAACCGTGAAACCATTTTTCCAAAAGTATAATAGCGCGCATTATCTCATAGCCAGAGATGGCTATTAATCAGGAATTAAACACGTTCGAACAATTCGAATCGGTGTTTTCGAGAGACTAAGAAGTCATTAAGCCGTTCCGTTTCCAGATCGTTGCTATTAAATACGTACATCTTGTCTGTTTTAGGACCTGTTCTCGCAGCTGCAGTTTTCGCAAGAGAGCGCGTTGCCGCCAGACACGCTGCGCCGGGCTCTCGCCGAGAGCTTTCTCGATCAGCAAAGGTTCCAGCTGGGATTCATGGACGACGCCGCGGAATGTTTCGTAAGTGGCCATCACTCCTTGTAATCCCCGATCTAGTCTAGTCCGATCGCTCTACAACCAGCACTGCTCTAGTTTAGTAGATGAATTTCACAATCGTGAGACTTTAGACGTCTCAATTGAATCATAAATACAGCAAAGGTTTCTATCCAATTTAAATCTACTATGATAGATCAGTGTAATTTTTAAAATAGAAAAACAGTCACTTAAGCTGGATTAACATAAAAAAGTGCAATCTATCAAGTTTTACTTTCTAATCGCTTGAATCTGATCGGAGAATCGCGAAGGACGTCTATTCTCGGTGATGCACGTCAGGGATAACAATTGTCGTTTACAGATAATAGGAAGAGACATTTTGTTTTATTGTTTCGCAGGAGAACATTCTTCTGCGTATACACCTACACATCGCCAGCGGCGAGGCGGAAGACATGTGCAGCGCGAGACACTGCGTGCCGCATCAGAAGTTTGCCATGACGCTCGTCGAGCAAAGCGTCTGCGGTGCCTGCGGTGCCACGTCCGAGCCACTGCCTTTTACACAGGTCAGTCCCTTTACGCTTTCGTCAAAGAGAGCTCTAATCCAGCGTGTAAATAATGCGAACTTTCCTTTCAAGTAAAGTTTCAAATGTTTAGGGAATAACTAGAAACTGTTGGAGTGTTCACTGTTCTATTTCACGGCATAGAACGCTGGAATCTATTTTTATTACCTTCTGTGTTAGAACAGAAGTGATCGGATATGAATTGGATTCACGATTTGTTTTTAGACAGAAACATTTTCCTGAAATCACTTCATGAAATAATGATCGCAATTTCCCCCGTTAATGTCACTTCAATCATAGATTGTACAGTGCCATCGAAATTGCATCGTACATTTCTTAGCTACGTACATTATGTATTATCAAAGAATCTTCGTAATAACATGCAGTTCACGGAAAACGTGTTTCTTGTGAAACGGACCATTAAATTTCAAGGACAGCCCGGATGAGTTTCTCTTTCCTCTTCTTCATAGAATTTTCTCTCCGACCGTTTCGTTTCTCACGTTGTCCGCGCAGGTGGACCCGGAAAAACGATCGGATGAAAAGGAAAGGTGCGTCTCAGGCGGGGTTCCTTGTCCCATTGTTCGGCCACGAAAACCGTGGGGGTGGCCCGAGGGCGAAAGTAAACGGAAACTGGCTCAGTTTAAGCGTATTTCAGCGTCTTAGCTGAGAAGCCTAAACGGGCTGAGATAGAACGATCGTGTAAACGGATTAACTGATCGGAATTTACCGGCTCATTGCTCGCTGGATAGGAAGGGTGGCTTGATCGAATCAGGGGATACGATTTCGCGCGATAATCTTGGGATACAGGAAGCCAGCTTCGAATCGGTAATGAGTAGATTGCGGATTCTCTGTATTCACAGAGTAATTCTCTCCATAGGAAATACAGGGTGTCCCAGAAGGCATTCAATATGCATGAATAATACAGAAATGCTAAAGGTAGCTCGCTATTTGGGTAACGTATCAAGAGAGGGACTTACAATGGGCTTATTTTAAAATAAGAATATGAAGTGAAAATTTCATTATTAAATGTATATTATCATTTCCACATTAACATATTTTAATCTTACTTCACATAAAAAATTCACAGTTTAATAATGAACTCCTGGATCATTCGATGGAATCGTAATTGACATGGGAATCGGATTTCTAATTTCAAACGAACTTCATTTAACTTTACATTTTTTAAGTAGAAGTTGAAAGAGGAATTTTATCTCGGTATGAGCATTTTTCTCTGAATCATCCCAGAGGGATTTCGTTTTCCATCCAGTCGATACGAACTTTTACCGATGCGATTAAAACTCTCACGGGTTAATTCAGGGGAACCGGTTCCGCGTACTCGTTTCACCCGATCGCGCTTCCGTTTCGCATCGTCTTAAGGATGTATTGGCTATACAGTCAATCCCAAAAGTTTATGCACTTTAGAAACGCATTTTTTAAAAAGAAATCAGACGTCGGAAGAACATTGCTAATAATAAACAACAAAAAAAAATTTTCGATTTTTCCGAGATTTTTCCAAGGGGTACCCCTTCAGATTTCGCGAAATTTTCGTTTTTTGTCAATAACTCCCGAACGGATGGACGTAGGGGGACATGTATAGGGTCATTTTGTAGGGGATGACGAGATCTACAATTTCCATGTAAAAATTCTTCGCTAGCTTCAATAG
>NW_017132446.1:1174805-1215346 GCF_001652005.2 Ceratina calcarata | reverse complement strand
ATTATAAGAAATGCGTTTTTCTAAGGTACATAAATTTTTGGGATTGACTGTATAGCCAAAACATCCTTAATCATTCCTATTGGGAAACGATGCTTGAATATGATTTTTCTCGCCTCGAGAAACCACGATTTTCAATCGTTGCGTACGCGCGCGTTCGGGCAATCGTTATTGCGTGAACGAGTTCGGTCATTTCCGCCTCGAAAGTGAAACTACCCTAATTACTTCTCCCCCTTTTTGTGAATCACATTTTGCCGCTACAGCGAATTCTGGTTGAAACTGTAAAACTGTGTTAGAAAGTCAAACTGCGGTTGTTTGCTAAACTTATTAAATAAACAAGCAAAGAACGTTGAAAAAAGTTTTCCCCCTAACAAAGCAGCTCGAAGACACCTTGTGGCGTACAGTTAATTAAATTTCTACATAGTTAGCTACGTCCAATTACTTGTGGCGAAGTTTCGATATAGAAGAATACAGTTGATGGCTTCTGAACGAACGTAATAAGGAAAGTCGTAATTTTGCCCACTCGCTCGACATAATTACACTTTTTCTAAGATTAAATTATATAATTTTCTGGGAATTCCTTTCTCATTTTCTTACACTTCATTCTATTTTCATATCTGTTTTCCTTGTCATTAAACTAGTCGGTTCTCAGCCTCCTGCATGATAGAACATAAAAATTATAATATAATCGTACATATTTTTCTATAATAGTCGATACTAATCAAAAGTCGCTCTTTTGAATTGCAAATGAACGAGATAAGAAACAATGCACTGTTCTAATCGTAACAGTCACAGTTCTAATAACGCGAAATTCAATCGGAGATAAAATCTGGAACGCGTTCGGTCGAAACCGCAAATGAAGAATTGGTTTCCCAATTCATTGTACGAGTTCGACTCCGTTTGGTAACTCGAGTAAGAACAAAAGCGATGCCCTTTCGAGCGCATATAATCCAGTGCAAAACGCGAGCGTTACGACTCACGTGGGTGGAGTTGGTTCGTGCGCTTGCATCGACTATCGCCGTTCGGTCGGAGAAAAACGCGAAACTAGTTGCAATCCCGTATCGGTCATGGCCGATCGCTTTTACTGGCTGACTACTTGCCTGCAACGAATCGGAGTTGCTCTACCAGGAGAAAATTCGAACCCAGTACTTTTACTAGGAAGGCAAATGATCAATTTCTTATGCAACTTCATATATTTTTCATTCATCCAATTATGTAAATTTGAAGCGTGATCAGGTTGAACGTACGGAACATAAAATCGCAATTGATTTTTATTTTCCACTAGAATTGCATGTAATTAATTATTTTGTCCTCAGATGGTTCACTACGTGTCAGCATCGGCACTGACCTCGCAAGCCCGGCAAACCCCACCGAGTTCCAGGAACTGTTCTGACCTGTTCGGTCAGCTTCTTCGGAAAGCCGGAGGGATGGGTGACATCAGGGACTGTCCGGTGAGTAACTTACCATTGAAAAAACTTTCTTCCTTACGGGACCAAATTTCTTCATCGTTTACGATTCACGCGTTTGACTCATCCGACTAGTAAGATCAGCTACACACTCTTCTGCGGCCTTTCTTGGAAACAATATCCCATAGACTTTCTCTTTGAAGTGGAACGATAACTATCGCTCGCGGCAGTTCGGCAGACCGCGGATGCTGCGATTTGTATGAATTTTTATGATGTTAATTAAAAATTGTTCTCGTTTAATCTCCCATACTTTATTTATAATCATTTGACCACGAATGGTCGTTAAGTTAGTAAAGATGATTAGGGAAGGGCTTGTTCTTTATTCGCAGAGCTCTTGCGGTGCGAAAATCCAAATCTGCCGGACTCTGATGAACCGGCCGGAAATCGTGTCGGTCGGTGTCGTATGGGACAGCGAACGGCCGTCGCTGGAGCATATCATGGACGTTTTCGCGACTGTGGGAACATCCTTGAGACTGAGCGACGTCTTCCACAGCGTGGTCGACTCCCGATGGGGCGCATCCACGGTCCACAACCTTGTGGGAGTGGTCACGTATTACGGGAAACATTACTCCACTTTCTTCTTTCACACTAAACTCAAGGTTCGTATTACAAATTCTTTAAACAATTAATATTAAGGCCTCGGTGTAAAGAACAATGAATCTCCAGGTGTGGATTTACTTCGACGATGCCACTGTCAAGGAAATCGGTCCACGTTGGGAACAAGTAGTGGAGAAGTGCAGAAGGGGTAGATACCAGCCGTTGCTGTTACTCTATGCAACTCCTGGCGGGACGCCGGTGAATACGGAGAACGCGCCGAAAACCGTGACGCCGTTCCCGAACGGAAATGGATTGAAGACGCCTCCGAAGAACAACATGCGACGCTCTATCACGCCCAGCCCAGAGAAACCATCGATCAACAACACCGCGAGGCGTGCCATCACGCCCAACCCTGACAGTCCTCCTCATCCCTACACCCAACGCAGGATCTACAGCGATTATCAGAATCTGACTGATATACAGAACAACATCTTCGGAAATCAGGTATTCATCAATTCCGATCGACTCTATATTTAATTGCCAACGATCAAAATTATTAATATGCATCTGCATTTTCTGTGGCAGTGCGTGGATTCGGTTGACGGTGACACGGAATCGAAGTACATCAGTCGTCGAGCCGTCGAGAATGTGATGCAACAGCAGAAGAAGCAGCAGATGCAGCTGACGCGAAGTCTGAGCGCAGGCTCGACGCCGCAGGATGCCATTAGCATCCCGGATCACCTGAACATCCCGAGGAGACGGGATTCTGGGAATTGGTCCGGCGACCGGAACAGCGCTTCCTCGAGCTCCTCGACGACGATGGACAATCCGTATCTGTACATCGTGAACAAGATGCAGAGGAACTCGGGAGTCCCAAAGAGTCCCACCAGCAAGTCCGGCGAACTGTCTAGCAGCAGCAGCGGCCACTACGACGCTGGATACGACTCTTACTCTTTGTCCTCCACTGACAGCCTTCCGCTCCAACAGGGCCTGAAGCACAACCTACAGGTACGTACTATAGAAATCCCGAAATAATTACTATTATATCATTGTTTTTTATAAGATTCTGCGTCTTTAAAAAGTGCAACTCAGAATTGAATCAATTTACTTGTATAGCTTGCCCAGATTCCGGAAGGCTACCAAGCGTCATCGAGCGACGACTGCGAGCGCCTCTGCAAGGAAACCGACGCGCTTTTAGACAAATCCCGAGCAGCTGAAGATGCGGGCGATCTTAGCACCGCGGTGGCTTTGTGCAGCGCAGCCAGCAGCAAAGCCAGAGCCGCAATGGACGCGCCGTACAATAATCCGCAGACGATCACGATAGCGAGAATGAAGCACAATACCTGCGTGATGAGGACCAGGAGTCTGCACAGAAGGATGTTGCAGGAGCAGGCGACGACGAACGGAGAAAAGGAAGGTCAGTCATCAAAAGGATATGAAGTTCGACATAATTTTTAGAGTAATACGAGAGGATGCTAAATGTGAGCGTGCTTCATGTTTCAGAAGGTGCGCCGGAAGGTAGACATTCGCGGGAGAACAGTAAATCCAGCCAGCACTCGCGACAGAGTTCCAGGGACAAAGGGAACCATTCCAGGCAAAATAGTCGGGAATTATTAATGAACGTTCCAACGGCGAACACTGACAAGCCTACTACAAAGAGTATCGAGATCTACGCCACGTTACCGAAGAAAAAGACCCTGCGCAGCAAGGCAACAGCCGTGAACGTGATCGAAGACGAAGAGTACATGTTGTACGACCGGCCGGTGCAGAGGACGGGCTTGTTCAGTCGCACGAAGCGCTGCGACGATGATAAGAAGGACAAGAAACGGGCTCGCAGCGAGGAGAGAAATAAGAATGTCTCCAAAGACTTCTCTATCGCTCCTTCTCGAGCTTCACCCTCTCCGAAAGGAACCAAAGCGGAGAAGCCTAAGGAAAATCTGGACGCGGTCGTTAATATGCGAAATTCGCAAGCAAGTAACAATGCTAACGGTGAACAGAAGGGTAAGAAGCAGCATAAGATCCGTAGGAAACTGTTGATGGGCGGTTTGATCAAGAGAAAGAATAGAAGTATGCCGGATCTGCGCGAGGGACAAGACGGGCAGGCGAACGCCAGCGTGGAGGGACCCTCCAACACCTTGCCAAAGCAGTCCGTGGACGATTCCAGCGTCGGTTTGAAGGGCAACGAGGTGTCCCAGTCTCTGAGTGGTTACCTCTCAGAGGGACACCTGGAGTTCACCGGTAACGGGAACGGCGGCCCGGGCAGCACCGGCAATCCGAATCTGGAGAGAAGTCGCCTGATGAGGAAGAGCTTCCACGGCAGCGCCGGTAAAGTGTTACACGTGGCGAAGGTACCGCCGCCTCCTCCGCTCAGAACCACTTCTCAGCTTAGCAAGTCTAAGTGTTCGGGCGAAGTGCATAACGAGCAGCAGTCGGAGAAATCGGTGTACCCATCAGCGGAGGATCAGTGTGCGACGAACCAGCCTCAGGAGCAGAACGGTGCCTACTGGAATCATGTGAACGCGCAAAATTCATCCGCTGGAGCTAACAGAACGCCAAACTACACGGATTATTCATCCGAGTCTCATTCCCTTCCATTCTTGCCCTCGTACGGCATGGAACAAAACTCCGGGAACGTGCCAGCGTCGAATTACAATAGCAAACCTAGAATCCAGGACGACGTGGTGCAATACGCTAATGGGATTCTGTATGAGCCTACTTTCGTAGTGACTCGAGCGGATGTGCATAACGAACAGAGCCCCGTGAAACAACAGAATCAGGTCGACTCACTGCCTCCATATCCCGAAAATGGGAACGTCTTTCACTCGAGGCAACCCAGCGAAGATTTTCCACCCCCGCCGTATCCCTCGATTCACTCTGTGTCCCATTCGAGACAGGCGAGCGAAGATTTTCCACCACCGCCTCCTCCGATCGACGAGGGTTCCAATTACGTTCAAGAGAGTCAACAGCAGTACCAATATCAATATCAACAGCAACATTATCAGCAGCAATATCAACAATACCAGCAGCAACAGCAGCAGCAACAAGCTATATCCACGCAGCAGCGACAACAACACTTAGAGAATCAGCATATCAGCAGTTTATTGTCGCAGTTACAAATGAAGAGAGATCAGATTCTAGCTTCTGACGGTACTAGAGAGGATAAGAGGCCTGAGGAGCAGGAGGGAGAGGATAAATCATCCGGAGAAACATGGTTACGCGAGCTGCAAGCCAAGCAAGCGGAGAGGAGGATGAAGAAGCAGGGCCCTCTCGATCAGGATATACCGAAATTGAGATCAGGACCAGCGATCTCGGGGCCGACGATTGCTCGAAGAACGAGCGATTTGATGATGAATAGTCTCGGACAGAACTATGACCCGACCAGTCGCGATGTACCTGACTGTCCCAGAGTCGTCTCCTCGGTGAAAGATATGGCAGCGAGATTCGAGCAAATCAAATTGCAACCTGTCGCGAAAACGGAACCTGACCAGAAAATAGCGAATAAGCAAAATTGTGTTTCACCCTCTCCGTTATCAGACGCTTCTCAAGATGTTCAAGATGAATCGAGGCCGATAAAACTCTCTACAGAGAATCTCGCGAACTTCGCTAAGACCGATGGTTCCTCGAGTCAGTCGATCATGAACTCGAGTTTCGAATCCAGTTCCAGTCAAAACAGTTTCATTTTAAGCACGGCTCCGAGCAATCCCATGCAAATGCAGCAGAGCGGATTGAATCAAGCGATCATGTCGATGTCCTTAACGTTGCCGCACGAGAATGGTTTGCCCGTCGACTATCCCGAAGACGACATCAGCGAAGTTGCCATGCAGAACACTATTCAGAACACGACGATCCTGCCAAGCGAAGAAGACATCGCACCGAGAAAAGTGAAGCGACGGATTGGAAAAAAGAAGAGCGTGTCGTTCTGCGATCAAGTCGTCCTCGTGGCCACTGCGGAGGATGACGAAAAGGATTCGTACATACCTAATCCGATTCTAGAGAGAGTTCTGCGTTCGGCGATGAACAAACCGGAGACCGCGCAAGTCCTTCGAGAAATTAGAAGCCTTCAGGAGGCAGAAATGAACCGAGAGAACTGTACCACTACTAAATTCCAGCAACAGACTCTTCCACTGAAAAGCGAAGCCGACAGTGTCCCCGCGACTCCGTTCCAAGATCAGCTGAGGAGCGTGAACCCCACACCCATACCCGACACTATTAAACCCACGTTCGGAAGACAAAATTCGAACGAGTCTGTAGGATCTTTGTCAGACAAGAAATTATGCGGTTCGTATGGGAACGAGGGACAGGACGTCGTCCGGGAGAATTACCCAGGACTCCCAAATGTCTCCAAACCGCCAACATCGTATTCGCCTCAGCTCCAGCAACAGATAAGATATTCCCAAAATGGATACATGCCATATTTGCAGTCTCAGTCGACTTATCCTCAGGCGCAAACGTCTCACCCGAGGAATCAGGGCATTCCTCTGTCTCAAACTCAGAAGCCAGCCAGTCCTTATCCCACTCAGATGCACGGGCAATATGTTCAAAACAACGTGCAGCAGCAAAAAACTATGTGCCAAAAGAACAGCTACCAAACTTATTATCAACTGGAGCAGCAGCACAATCAGATGAACAAGCAGATGTCCCAGCAGCAGCAACAGCAGCAACAGCAGCAGCAGCAGCAGGCGAACATGAATCAAAGGATCACGAATCATAACGCGAGTCCGATAACAGTTCAACACTCGCAGCAACAATTCTCGTATCCGCCAACACAATCGCCGAGTCCGTATCAAAATCAGTACAGCCACAGTTCCTATCAGGGTTATCCCTATCAATCCGTTCCTCAGCAGAACAGAATGAACCAGCCGCTTCCACAGTATCAGCCGCCGCCCAATCCTCCGACCTCCTACCAGCAACAGCAGAACATACAGGCTTATCCGCAGAGACACGACACCTATCAAAGGCAACCGCAAAAGGCTGATCAACAAAACATTTTAGCTCCCAATCAAACGTATCCGAACGCGTTGCAAAATGGTCAGATTCAGTCGAACATGAAGTACCCCACGTACCAACATCCACCGGTGTCGAAACAGAGCAAGCAGATGCATTTCGTGTCCGCGCCGAAGAACAACGGCCAGGTGGTTCAGAATACATCGACCTTACAGAAACCTGCGGTCGGAGGTACAAGGATCGCGCCTTGTCACCTCTGCCGGAAGAAACAGGTCACCGAGCCGGCTATTTACTGTTCAGATTGTGATTTCTACATGTCCCGTTTCCGGCCGAAAAACTGAACTCATACTACCGAGCTCATTTTTCTCGTTACTTTTTGTCTTTCGAAAGTTTTATTAACATTTCAACTAATTTAGCATTAGGAATATTTGTTAACTTTCAGTGAAGAGAGATGTATCCGCTTTTGTACAAAGTTAGTTGTAGGTTTTTATCATTAATCACTGGAGACCTTCGTCGTGCAGCTATTAACTGTGTAATACGTATAATCGTAGCATTGTTAATCGTATACACTTAGAAACATTTTGTAATTTATAGAGATAGTGAATGGCGTAGAAATAACATAGATTCTTATATCGATCGCGTTTTTATATACAACGTTTCGTGCTTCGTATGTCGCAGTAATGTAGAGAATAAGTTCTTTTTAATATTGCATCGTTCTCACAATCTTCCGTTGTACATAGGTATCGTTTAAGTCTTTCTTTTTTTGTATAAAACCGTATTAACTTCTTAGGGAATGCGTTTCATTCGGGAGAAAATGTTTAAGATTTGTGATACTAGCCATGCTACATAGAACCTTATCGTTAAACGTAGGAACCGTATCGAATACGATCGCGTAGAATCGCACAAAGGAAGAAGCATGGAGAGAACATGATCTCTGAGACGTGAAAGCGTGAAGTTTTTATATTTTATGTTGATAGTTGTTATATACATATATATATAACTATTGTGTATGTACTTAACGATTACGTTGTCTATGTGCTAGATCGATGTACAAATCACCCCCTACCGCCCCGGATTTTATACGTTTTTCTAATGAGTATTTTGTTTTAAAAATACTTGATTTCCTTCTCCCTTACGACAATGGAAATAAAGAGTCGTATTTGGAAGTATCGTGTTTTAAAAATTTATTGTAGGTATTCAACATTTATACGAATCAGTTGCACATAATATCGCTATTTTTAAATTTAATTGTGCCACTTGTCTTTATAATCTTCGACTAATAGAGACTTGTTCTGAAGTAATTTAACAACAATGTCTTCGTCTTCGGACTCTAAACTTACCGATAACAGTATGCACCTGTTTATTATAAGGAAATTGGCATTTGTAGAACTTCGACCCTGTATATGATCGATCTCATCCCCAATGCTTATCTACATAGTTAAAGTCTGATGTACTTCCAGTTAAAAATTGAATGCCTTTAACTTGATCGTAAGAATTCATACCATTATTCCTTTCTTCATACACTTTTCTCCATTTAGACGTATATTACTTCGGTAAAATTCCTTCTCCAGTTTACTGAAACAAGATGGATTAAATATAAGTATATATATAGTAAGTATATTAACTTACTTCCGCGACAGTCCAAATCCTGCTTTGGCGATGGCATCCAAACGAAGGGAAGGTACTTTAGCCATGACCACCTTCGATTTTTCAGTGTTCAAGTAATCGTCAACATCCAAGTTATTTTCTTCATCTTCTTCATCTTCATCTTTCTCTCTACTCTAAAATAATATACACATGAATAATAGAGCTGATCTTAGAGCAACATGAAATCTCATAGAAATAGTTAAAATTATTACTTGCTTTGTATTCTTCCCTTTAGTTTTGAATCTTCTAAATGTCAGGTTCAAGTTCTGTCCTGGACATGAAGGATTCAAATAGAAACACTTGGAATTGTTACTTGACCTATTTTCTAATGCGAAAGACAGTTGCATATTTGTACAGATTGTTCTTCGTCCGATGTAAAAAATTCTTCTCGATATCATTTTTCAAAGCTGTTATAGTGTTATAAACGTTTGCAAAACTTAAGGTCACATTAAGAACAAGTTATAAACAACGTTCATTTCGTTCGATATAATACAGATTATTCCACGAGAAGTTAGTAGAAGTCAGTCCCTCGAAGAGAATACAATTTGATAGTTTTTCGAACGCTACCGCACGCCATCGGTGGAGGGAGTTTCAGAGCATCCAGTGAAACTAGTTGCGGACGACCGTGAAGACGCGGTGAAAAGAAACGTACCGTATGTGTGAAATATCCGTTGATATATCAATGAACCGGGTTATTTTTCGCGAAATATTAAATCGCCAATTCAACGCTCATCGATAGCTTGTCAACGTGGTGATCATTTCCCGCGTCGAACAAGCAGACTGTGCTACGTGTTCAACAGCTTACGCGTAACCGCCAAAACTACGGACAGAAACGCCATCTTATGCAAGGATGTGTTGACATTTTACTAAATTGGGCAAGATTGCATGATCGTTAGACGTATTCGAGTCCGTACGACTCGAGATTTCAACATTCATCAATGTTAATAAACGCGAACATCACCCGTAAACCGACCCGTCGACCGGTTTAATCGATACAACCCGATAATTATGTTGCTAACGGGAAATCGCGTTCACGGATTAGCTCTTCTGTTTAGCTTTGTGTTTACAAACAGACCGAATTGAATCGTTTCCGCCTGTTTCATTCTAACCGCGCGAACACCAGCAAGACACTGATTTATTTACGACGATACACGAGAATACGAATTAAAAATGTTTTACGCGCATTTCGTGTTGGCCAAGAAAGGCCCGTTGGCGCGTATTTGGTTAGCCGCGCATTGGGACAAAAAGTTGACCAAAGCACACGTATTTGAAACGAATATCGAAAAGTCTGTGGATGGTATATTACAACCGAAGGTAATTGGAAATTATATCTGTTTTACTTGTTTCTTATTCATCCGTTGCATCGTCGTATATCTTTTTGGTGTTGCCACAGGTGAAAATGGCTTTGAGAACATCAGGTCATTTGCTGCTGGGTGTAGTACGCATATATTCAAGAAAAGCCAAATATTTGCTGGCCGACTGCAATGAAGCCTTTGTCAAAATTAAAATGGCCTTTAGGCCTGGCATGGTGGATCTACCAGAAGAGCACAGGGAAGCTGCTGTAACGGCTATTACGTTACCTGAGGTGTTTCATGACTTCGATACAGCAATGCCAGAACTGAAGTAAATGAAATCTCTGAGCCAGTCATAAGAAACAAATCCTTATTTTATGATTCTTAATCTGTAATGTTCCGTTGCAGAGATGTGGACATCGAGGCACAATTTAGCTTGAACCAGTCGCGTGCGGAGGAAATAACTATGAGAGAGGATTATGGTAGTTTAGCTTTGGTTACACACGATCAGGGATTTGGTGACATGAGTTTCGATGCAGAACCGCCAGAATTATTAAGACACGCTGGTGCTGTGGAGCCTTCATTAGATCAGGTATCTTTTTCTTTTTAGTACATTTAATATTAAAATATAATTAAGTTTATAGGGAATTAAATTTATGTTCATTTTATAGACGCATATGTTGTTCACTGATGGACCAGGAATTGAAGCATCTCTAGAACAAAAAGAAAAGGAGCCTGTACCAGGTCCATCGGTAACGGCACAAGCTATGGACATAGATATGCCTATTAGAGACGATGGTTTCGGTGGTCATCTTGGTCAAGACATCATATCTGGGGGTCTGTTCGAGGGCGGTTTATTTGACGAAGCACCTATGGGTGAAGTACCTGTACCTGAGGTCAGTGCGATAACAGAAACGCAAGAACCAGGTGTTGTCCCTGCCGCACCGTCTGTGCACGACGAATCGGAAGAAGAAATGGGAGATCGTTTCGGTGGTTCGGCGTCACCCATGGGAGGAATGAGTTCCGATGAATCTCGACCCGCGACTCCGGCTGCGTCTGAGGAAATCGAAGGAAGAATAAGCGTGGCGAGTCGACGTTTCACTCCGGCCCCACAAACTATCCCTGAGGAACGGCCGATGGAAGCAATTGAAGAAGCTCCGCCGCAGGATCAGACTACGTTGTTGCATGACGAGGAAGAGAGCTTCGCTCTGGCACCCGTCGACGCATCTGCCTTAAAAGGATTCACGAAAGCGAAACGTAAGCGCAAGCTCATCGTGGATGAAGTGAAGAACATTTCCGGCGAAGAGATGAAGGCACAATTGTCAGACACCAGCGATATTATCACAACGCTGGATCTGGCACCGCCTACGAAAAGATTAATGCACTGGAAGGAAACTGGCGGAGTTGAAAAACTGTTTGCTCTCCCGGGCAGACCAATACCCGCACGTGTGTTATTTAAGAATTATCAGCGACATTTGACCAGCAAGTCCTATGACCACGAAGACTTCGGTCGTATAGCTGGTGAAGAGGACGGCATGCCTTTGGAACAAATGAGAGAACCCGTAGAAGCTGATGCGTTTGAACAAAGCATTCTCAACAAACGCATGTCCCGCAAACGAAAAGCACCAGCGGACGAAGAAGTACGTTACTATTTATACTTCCGAATAATAGTTAAAAATATCGAGTTTGTTAACGTGTCGTATTCTAATTTACAGGTAAAACCAGCACCTTCAGCACCGGCACCGGTTCCAATAGACGTTGCCACCGAAGCAGTCGAAGTCCCGAGCATAGTTGCCCAAACGAGTCTACCTCCCGCAGAATCTCCTGTACCTCAGCCTGAGGTGTCCTTGCCAGCAACGGAACCGTCGGTTTCCGACGTTAGCAACGTCGTGCCACCCATCGAAGAAGTGGAAATGACTCCTCAAGCCATTGAAACATCCGTGATTCAAGAAGTTCCTCAATTTCCTCCTACCGAAGCTGCCGCAGCACCTGAAGAACCAGTCGTTCCACCTGCGTCAGTGGAACCGGAAGCTACTCCCGCACCCGCCTCTGAAATGCCTCAAATGGAGAACATGGGTTACGATCAGGTAAATTCCGAACCCTGAAATCGAAAATTATATATCTAAGGAAGTGTTACTTAATTTTGATGTATATAACAGGCGCAACCTCAAGTACCATACGTAGGATATGATGAACAACCTCAACTACCCCACACGCCCGCTATATCAGAGAGAGGACCGGCGACACCATGGAATCACGAGGATTACGAATTCCCTCCATCGGTTGGACCTGTACGTTTCTTCATTCGCTTATAATTAAATGTAATAAGAGCAGGGATATGTAATTTGCTCGTTTCGTTTTTGCAGCAAGAAGAACAACAGGTCGATGAAACGTACGAGCAGTTCGAAGAGCGAGTTCTTAACAAGAGGGCTGCGCACATGTATCACGTCATCAAAAGTAAACTAGATACCAAAGATAGGCTTACACTATCGGAAATGGCATACAAGAACAATCGCAAGCAGGTGTGTATTATATCTTAGGAGTCACTCTTCTCACATAATTGTACAATTCATAATATCGTGTCGATTCGTTTTCTTCCAGGTTGCACAAAAATTCTACACGTTGTTAGTTCTCAAGAAATTCCAAGTATTAGAACTGAATCAAGGATACCCGTACGCTGATATCTCAGTCAGCAAAGGACCAAAATTCGAGACTCCGGCGTTATAAAACTATTAGGTTTCTTCTTACTTTACATTTACTGTTAAAAATACCGGGGGGAGAGGATTTATGGTTATTTTTAACCGTACATGAACCGTGCGATAAATTCTTTTGAAAGATTGTAAAATAATATATAAAGCTCTATAGTAATATCTCGGATCGTCAAGGAAGAATTTTATAAATCATGTTTTAGACTCCTGGTACAGGAACGTATACGTTTTGTATAAATCAAAACAAGGGAAAGAAATCATTGTTGGAAGTTTCATGAGATTACAGTATCATTTACATCCGTATGTATTATTCTGAAATCTTTCAAGTTCAATCATGTCGAATGATGTTACGATAGTTTCCTCTTTTTGAATACTTATACATTAGTTACTATTGTAAACAATTATTAATGGAAGAATCAAAGGGATATTTTGGATAATACTTTTATGTATTGCAGTTATACTTTAGGGAGACATGAGCGTGATTAATTTATTTTTCAAATCGATATACATATTATATTCTTTAATTATAATCAGTCTAGTTATTTTCTTTTTCATTACAAATTTATGATCCGGTATTATTTAATCATGAATAACATTCCAAAGAGCATGGATTTAATGGTCACATTTTTCCGTTCCAATTCTTATCATAGAATTGCTTTAGCATATTTCGAAGTACATTTGTTAATCATTGTAAAGAAAAGAACAGATCGATTGATGCTGCTATTTTCTCAAAGAATATAGCGCTGTGGTTTGTAATTTAATTAACAATTGTCATAAAGAATGTTCCATAATTTATTGTTACGTACGTATACCTATTATATATCATGGGATACGAGTGTTAAATCATATTTAAGAAAGCTATATTTTATCAAACTGACGTGGAAAATTCTCGAAAGCAATCATATTTCATTGTAAATACTACGCTTGCACGGCAAGCACCGCGAACCATTATCACCGCACGTTATATCTTATTAAAAGAGGCATGTCATGAAAAAGAAATCGACTGCTGCAACATATTACTGGTTGTAAATAGTATCATGATTCACTAATCGATATATTCATCTGTTTATAAAATAAAATGGGAAACGATATCTGTACTGTTTTCTTTGAAATT
This sequence comes from Ceratina calcarata, assembly GCF_001652005.2. NCBI lineage: Eukaryota > Metazoa > Arthropoda > Insecta > Hymenoptera > Apidae > Ceratina > Ceratina calcarata. The sequence continues at coordinate 1,201,641 of NW_017132446.1, read as the reverse complement.
GGGATTCTTAAAGTACATATCACATAATACTTAAAAATATTAATCCATTATTTTCCATTAATAAACTGTGTTACATACTTACATATTAGAATCTATTAATTTAACGAGAGAACTAATATTAATTTGTAAGCACTTTACTTTCTTAGACGTGTGTAGAGGCTGATACACACGCGCGTGATAAAGATCATGATGGCGTATATTTTTTTTATAACACGTGTATTCATTGTATTAAATATATTTAAAAATCGTTACTTTAAGTTAACAGATCCGAAAGTGTTATTTTTTTAAATCACACTTTGAGTAATGAACACATTATATTTAGTATATGCTTAAACATTTTCCTGTTTGTTTAATTAGGAAATATGCATGTATATGACACGTGAATCATAAAGAAAAAAGGGATGATTAATGTCATCATGCTATTGTTAGAAATGTGGAAGAAATTACAACAAATTTTTACGTGCAAAAGCATTATTTTATTCATTACCAGAGCAAATATCTAAATGTAATACAAATTTAACGTATCGACATTGTAATTAAATCATAATGTCTGTTTTGTCAGTGAACGGTATTCGCGCGCAGTAAAGAATAATTTAATTTCTTTTCATATGTCACATTGATCATGACATAATATCATAATGAACCGTATGAAAAAAGAAAAATTGTTAAATGCGCTTAGATTTTACTCTTCCAATTCACCGGCTTCCATCGCGTCACGGTACGATCTATCCTTCGATCGTTCCGGATCCAGTTTGATCATATCGTCGATTCGGAGAATAGTGATCGCTGCCTCTGTAGCGAATTTCAATGATTTTATTTTCGAAATCGCTGGTTCCAATACCCCGACTTTCTTGTTATCTTTGATAGTACCCTCGAGCAGGTCCAAGCCAACCCTAGAAAAGAACGTGGAAATCGTAATAAGAACTTTTGTTAATGTTTCGTTAATTTTATTAAGACTTACCATTTCAAATCTGCGAGGTCTGCTTTCGTTTGACTGGAATTGTGGTAAGCGCGTAATTTAGCGACGAGATCCGTGGCATCCTGTGCAGCGTTGACTGCTAACGTTTTCGGTATAACGAGTAACGATCTGGCGAACTCAGCGATAGCCAATTGTTCTCGAGAACTCTGTAAAATATAAATGTAAGTACAGAGACGTACTAAGTGCGTATTATCAGGATCATGAAGGAACTTACTAAAGAGGTAGCGAAATTTTCCAAGTAAATTGAAAGCGCCGCTTCAACGCAGCCTCCTCCCGCGACCACGCGTTTACTTTCCAAAACTCGTTTGACCATGCACAACGCATCGTGCACAGAACGTTCCATCTCGTCGCAGTAATAATCGTTCGGTCCACGCAATATTATAGAACTCGCTGTCCTTGCTTTTGGCCTATCATCAATCCAATTTAATTATCATAACGAACTTGACACGCGAATTCTATATTTAAATGAATTTAAGACGAACCCTTTGATAAGAATCAGCTCGTCGTCGCAAACCATTTCTTGCACGACTTCAGCTGCTTCCCCGAGGAAACTTGAATCGAAACTCTCCTCCCCTTCCATGTTCGTCAAGGAAGTAAGGAACTGCGCGCCTGTAGCCTTTGCAATCCTCTTCAAGTCCGCCTTCTTACATCTTCGAACTGCCATTGCTTTAGCTTCTATGAAATACTGCAAAGAAAGATAACTAGATATTATCGATATACGAAATTATAATTTCCGCGAATATACCTTCAGACAAAGATCGTCAATTCCTCCAGATACAAAAACAACGTTCGTGCCCGCTGCAATAATTTTCTGAATACGTTCTTTCGTAATATCCGCTTCGCGTTGTCGCACAGCTTCCAACTTCTCGGGATCCGTGATCAATATTTCGACGCCCAATTTCATTTTTGTCTTCTGCAGAGAGAAGTCTAAGCAAGCGATTTTCGCGTTCACTATTCTCTTCTGCATCGCTTGCGAAGCTACGGTGCAATTCAGCGCGTAGCCATGTACCAACATGGATTCCCTGACGCTCTTTCCATGAGCCTTTAAAACATTAACTGCCTTTATGGGGTACAGAAATCCTCCTTTTCCATCATTGACTTTTATAGCATTCGCTGCATCGACGACCATGTTCCCAAAGAAATCGGCATCACTATTATTCATTTATTAAAGAAATACGATAAAGGCAAAAATAATACAAATGTGTCTACATTTAATCTAGAAAAGGATACGCTCCAATAATTTTACTTGACATAGAAGTTTTCGCTACGTTCACTAAGCAGTCTCTTCCAAGCTCGTCCACACCCACTGTTAGATGCTCCTGAATGTATCTACAGGCTTCTCTGTAATATAAACGATGAATGTTTTATGTTCTCAAGTGTATTGCGCACATTTTGACTTACTTGCAAGCGAGCCTGTAACCACTGATTACAGATGTTGGGTGAATCTTTTGCTTTACAAGTTCATCTGCATTTTTTAATAATTCAGCAGCAATTATTACCTGTTACAACAAAATGTTTATATTAATTTCACAAGAATTCATGTATTGAACAAATGAACTTACAACTGACGTGGTTCCATCCCCAACTTCCTCATCCTGCAGTTGAGCTAATTCTACCAAAACTCTCGCAGCTGGATGTTCGACCTCGAGCAAGCGTAAGATAGTTGCTCCATCATTTGTGACAGTAACATCCTGTGACATTAATGAAGACATTAATTTTATAATTCATATAGATTCAATTATATATTCGATGTGAATGTTTGCTTACACCAATGTCATCCACGAGCATTTTATCCAAGCCAACGGGGCCCAGGGAACTCTTAACAATATTCGCAATTGCACAAGCAGCCATAACTAGAAAAGGATGTTTAAGATTGATTTATTTTCATAAGCCTCAGGCACTTTAAAGAGTAATTAAACAAGTATCAGATGAATTGAAGAGTAACCAAATTTGACATAGACAGAGCGTGTTCATTACTTACCGTTCTGTGTTCTTACGGGTGCTCCGAATTGCCGGACACCGCAAACAGCTAAAGGGCTAGCTACCGTCGACATTTTTCAACGATTATTTCAATATTTTCTGTAATATTGTAACTGAACTGACGATCGAGAACTTCGATTACTAAAAAGCGGTCCGCGTGCAGATTTCTAGCGAGGATGATTTGATGGCGATCAGCGACGCCTATCCTTACTTCCTTTTAGGGGCAAGTTCAGGTGCGACTTAAATCATCATGCGGGATCATTCAATTGGTCGCCAAATCGTGGACAAGAAATCCTTAGGCTACCAAAAATACATTTTTCTAAACGAGAACCTCGCGAATTATAAATATTTATTTGTAAGAATTTGTAGAAATTTTAATTTCGTTTATAAATGAATAAGAATCAGTCGTAAAATTTGTGGAATTTCGATCATAGCGACGTGCATTGAGGAATTTTTTTCTCATTATTTCTCAATGAACTAGCGACTGGAAACTGGAATACATATATGAATACATTTGTACTCTGTATCGTCTGTGTACTCTGCATCCTCTGTATACTCTGTACAGCATGCATATGTATGTAATTATGTGTCTACAGATGTATGTTTGTTTGAAACAATTGACAAACAACGAAGCCGCAATGTGCTCGTGCTCTTCTCTTCAGGTTCAGTGTCTTTCGAGTCTATGTTGATAATCCATTTGTGTAAGCATCGTTGCAAGCTAAGAAAGCATTGACTAACACGATTTTCATTAAGAATGTCCGAAACTATACAAGGAGTATGCCTGCTGATGTGTCCAGAAAAAGAACGCTGGATGTAAGTTGATTACCGAACGATTTTTCCTTTATCTTTACAATCCGTCCTCCTAATCGCGTCCTAGCTTTCAACATTTCAAACGCATTTTCGGCAACTTACATCTTGTCGTACCGACACTTACAGCAGAGAAAGAGAAGGCCTGTTGCATAGATTCGAAATCGACGAGAATACCAAGGAAATGAAATTTCCAAAGGCAGATCCAATGAAAACTATAAAATGCTTCAGTAGACCGGCAGCAGGATTGAACATGACCGATCCGCATCAATTGCGACCTGCTTCTGTTCTTCTTTCTACTGTTAGATACTTATTTACAAGGTATATAAGTTCGTACATGCGTTCGATAGATTGACGGATTTACATACACGTGCATGTTATTTACTTGCAACTAGAATAGCTACGAGATCAGACGTGGACTGGGTAGTGATATACGATTTCATCTTTGATCGGCTGAGAGCTATTAGACAGGACACTGCTATTCAAAGGATCGACGCTCATACGAATATTCAGTTGTTGGAACAGATAGTCAGATTCTTAGTTTACTCCTCGCAAAGGTACCTTACTAGATTTTCGATACGTATATAAACGTATGCCATGTAAATCGAAAGAGGATTGAGAAATATTTGCGATCATAGATTATGTGAACGGCCTTTGGTTGAATTTAATGCAAAGATCAACGACCAACACATTGGCGAGTGCATAAGAAGTTTAATAGCTTTGTACGATACGCAAACGATGACTGATAGTGATGAACTGAATTCCTCTTTGGGAATTCTCGCAAAATGTATGGGGGAGTTGAGTTTGAACGCTGACCGTCAGCAAATGGAAGCATTATATATCCTTTTGAACATTGGTGACACTGAAGTTTTAAAGAGAGCTATACGGCTTCCTCTCAATTTGCGGTACTTACAGAACATTATTTCCATCATTTCTTTACAATTCCTCCGTTCAATTAGTCACGTTTACTTTGTCGTTCCTTAGAAGATCGATGGAAGTGCATCTGGCACTGGAAATATCGTTCGCATGGTATTTACGAAATTACGTCCGGGTCTGCTCTCTGATCCCGAGGCTTCACCCGATACTCATTTGCGCGGCTATGACTAACATACAAAAATTGAGGAGGTATGTCTCGCCTATTCAGTGAATCAGATTCAAATACTTGTTCGTTCGATGTTATCGTCTGTTAAATATTGTAGAACAGCATTGAAAGTGATGAGCTTAGGGTACAACAGTAAAGTTCTCACATTCCCTGGGCTTAAGTTGCAACAACTATTGCTGTACAACGATATAGACAAGGTTCGAGCAGATTGCGAGCTATTCGGTCTTACGTTCACCGAACAGAATATCTTGTTCCAAAAAACGAATTTCAATGATAACGTTGAACTGGTGAGTAACAGAAATCTGTGCCCACAATTCGATATTAGAGAATGATTCAAATGATCCTTATAGGCACACCCGGAGATGTACTATTCGCAACGATGTTTGCACAGTTTCTTACCGCGTATCTTACTCGATGCTTGAACCATGTACACGCACACGCTGTACGTATTCATATACACTTCTGTATATAATATAAATAATGTCTGTGATGCAATATCTATTATAAAAACGTTTCGCGTGGAGTACTCAAACTTGTTATGGATGGCAATAAAATTAACATTTTCTTAATTCGTGTAGTTGACAATTATATTTGTACTCGTTAATACATAAAACGTTGTTTGTTTTAAAAGACACATAGCGAAATACTTTACAATACACATCGTGCATATAATGTACAGTATTATACATGAATATTAATTCTAAGTTCCGATAAAATAAATCCTCCGTCCTCTCGTACACTCGTAACGTTACCAATAGGAATATATGATCAATAATCAATCGTTGCATCTTCAAATATCACACATCGCACTTATTAGACTCGTTCATCGTTTATAATATACAGAGTTATAATATACAGTCATGTGTAAACATTCAATACGCGGTGGTCTTACGCGATATAGGTATAACTGTTGTAAATGAGATACAAGTACTTTCCACTGGTTCAAATGACTCAACTATTATTCGTTCTGCTACTTAACTTCTAGAATCTCTCTTTCAATCTCTCTCTCTCGCACACACCTCTCAAAAAATTTTAGATGCATTAATGAGTAGTAGTTGTGGGCCGAGGTGCACGAGTTAAAGGCCTCCGACTATCTTCGTCCGAACCATACGCAACTTCCTCGTCTGAACCGTAAATAACGTCTTCGTCGGAATCATTTATCATAGAAAACGTCGGATTGTCCTTAGTTATAGAAGTATCTAAGGTCGATCAAAGCAGGTGTTAAAGGAAAATTCAAGCGTTCAGAAGAAATATTAAAAAATACTTACGCTGTCCATATACTTGTTGAGATGCTGGCGCGTACACGTAAGCCATCGTGTAGAGATAAAAGTTGAGGAGTCCGTAGAGTGCCATAAACTGAGCGGACGAACGATAGTAAGTGGTGAGACGAGAAGCGAAGCTATCTTCGAAAATTCCAGCACCGAATTGTCGTGCTGTCACACAACCGCAAACAAACGAGACCACAGCAGCGAGTAACGTTAAGAAACGTAAACGAAGATCTGAAAGAAACAAGTTTTCCTACAAATTGTTTGTTACCGTGGATTTCCGTACGTCAGAAATTTACGAAAATTCTACTCGCGCGTACCGAAATAAGGCATGGATCTTAATTCACTGTACGCTTTTAATATTAAGAGAAGTAGATACGCCACATAAAATCCTCCTACTGTGAAGAAGAACACTTTGAATCCCTGCAAGAATACCGAATGCCAATTAAAAATTCGTTGCGCGGATTCAACGTACACACGATCGATGTCCAACCGTGGATACTTACAAAGTAATTTGATGTATCCAAGACGTAATTATAAGTTGGGTCCTCCAATTCCGTGCAACGTAACCATGTCGCTAGGATAAACGCGGAACACCAGAGCAAACCGACTATCAGAATTTTTGGCAAATAAAACGTGATCAGATGTCTTTCGTTCTACAAAAAGCAAACAAGACGATTGCAATTTATTATACACATATTTAGAAGAAACTTAATGAAGAAGCTTAGGATGAGAAAACGTACTTGTCTCAGGCCATGGTATACACACAACCAGAACATGAGAACCGCGCAGAGGAACGTCGTTTGCAGAATCGCGTCTACCATACCCGGCACCCAAGAGTTCATTAAAAATGTCATTGGAAAGAGCGGATCTGAAAGAGACACTATTAATTAACTAATCCTTCGGTGTCGAAAGAAGACGGGAATCGAGTCTTACTGTTGTATAATATCAACAAGGGCAGGAGCACAGAAATCCATTTTTGTTCTATCGACCAGTCCTGCAACGGGTACTTCCGAAGCGAATGTCCGAACCAGCACTAAAAATTGACTCGCGTAATGAGTACACTACTCGCGCCTCGATAACGCAGTTACTTACCATAACTCCGAACGCGGTTAATAAGAAGATGAACCGAAACCAGATCTCGAACTCCGTGAACGCTGGATTATAGTTCTTAAACTATGAACAAGTAAGAACATTATCGAGTGCGCGAGCGTCTCCGCGTTTACGAACAGTATTAATCGGAAAGATGCGTTAACGATACGCGTTTTACTTTATGCAGTGCTTACTGACGTAGAACGTGAGCTCGCGTATGTTATAACGTTCGTGGAAGCTCTCGAGACCGTGGAAACGGACGGTGATTATGTAGTAATTGTAATCGAGGAATCCGAGGTGGGCAACGACGATCTCCTCGCAAGTTTGCCTCTCGCATTTCAAGTGTCTGGTTCTATAAGAAAAACACATGCACGTTATCTAGCGTTGTTTTTAGACTCGTAAAGAATCAGACTCGCGTACCTGTTGTGCCCGGTTTCCGCGGATAGGACAGGTACGAGTTTTCGATCGATTCCGATACCGTCTATAGAGATGCTTATTTGAAAACTCTTGTCGTATCTTTCGTCTGTAAAATTCCGTACAGCAATTTACGTTACGCGTTCCATGCTCGTCATCGTTTATTGTCTATCCACGCGTACGTTACCATCGTTATTCGACGTTAACAGTTTTCCGATCACCCACAACTGTTGGCTGTACGTAGATAACAGAGGCGTTTTCATGATGAAAGGGCCAGTGGCAACTTCGCTGCCGTTTAAATGAGCTCTCTGTTCACTCGTCGACGTGATAGGAGGACCTAAGCGACGATCAGCTATGACATTCAGCGAAACAGTAGCAGCAGATAAACTCACCTGCTAGTCCGATGAATACTGCTAATCCGAAACACGCGAAAAACCCGACAAATATCATGACGAATTCCCTCTTATGCATAGAATACAATCGCATTTGTACGGACCTGAAGAATAAGAAAGGAATAATAAACGTTGCCATTGTTGCGTTCGGTAAAAATGTTACTGTTTATTCACCTTTCGCATCGGTCATGATGATAGGCGGGCGCAATGTACTTATTAAATTCGCTGAAGAGATCGCTGAACTGCGAGAGTACGTTTCTAACTCGAAGGTTCCATCCCGCCGAGGGTAGGTGGTACGAATACCCCAACCCAGGAGCATCCATTATCAAGCTAAACATTTCGTTACGCACATATATACACGAATAGAGGCACTTGGCTAGTTTCATTATAAATCGGACATTGTGCAGCGTACGTGTACGTACACCGACAACCACGTGTCCGCATTGTTACGAAGCGTTAAGAACGTACCTGACTAACCTAAGGTTCGATCAGTCTAAAGATTCCTTTCGTACGAACACGCAGCACATCGTATCGGAAACAACTAAGTAAATCAAAGGAGAATATTATTATCTTCCGATTTGGAAACGGTGCCGCGCCGGCAGTACGTATTACAGGTATGTACATATGTACATGCTCAGATATCTCCGTAGTTACACTTACATTCGACGCGTTCAAATCGATTTAACATAATATTTGTATTGAATTAAAAAACCGCGTAGTGTTAAGATTCGACAATCGGATTCGAGAAACTTGACACAGTAGCAATGGTAGGAGACATTAAATACTGAAGCGCGACATCGCACGAAACAAACGCGGCAGACATTACGACGCGTTCGTGCTCAGTATTGATTTTTATGCTTTACGCCCGACGAAGTGTTCGGCATCGAGTCCTACATACATACAAACGTATATCAAGCTATATACGTATCTAAGCTTAAACTATGTATGCGCCGCGTATTACAGATTTCTTTCCATCGATGCATTTAGCTAGTCGTACATACTCTGCATAATGCGAAAGGAAAATAATTGCCAATTAATTATCTTTATTGTTTACGTCGAACGTAAACGCAGTCGAGTTTAAGAAAGATCTTAAAAAACTGTGAAAGTATCGTGTAAAGCGGTGTATGGACGTACATACATGTATCTAACGTAAAATAGTAGTTTATTTCGTATAGCAACGAATCGTTTCTCGATGATCTCTGTTCGCCTGTTAGCGCGCGTATTCCTTCAATCCCAGTATTTGATTTTTCCGTCCCAACCGGCCGTCGCGAGCCTCGACGGTTCGTGAGGATGCCATAACACGTCGATGCATACACCGTCGTGTGCTTTCCATTTTTTGTACAGTTTCGTCGTTTTCCAATCCCAAATATAACACTTGCCGTCCGCGTCTCCCGAGACGAGATAGCTTAAAAAAAATAAAATAAAAAATGAAGAGTATAACGAGAGATTAAAACGGTGGTCCAAAGTCGAAAGAAGGATCTCCTCTTACCTCATGTCCGGAGAGAAATCCAAACCGCAGGCATAGCCAGCGACCATGTGTCCCGTGAAAGTTTTCTTACGATTCATCTTGAATCTGTTCAACGCTGAGAATATGACGATCTTGTTGTCCATGCTTTGACAAGCAAGCCACTTTTGATTAGGCGAAGGCGTGACTGCTGGCATCGAATGCATCGAAGGATCGGCTATGTATTTCATGTCCACCGGTATATCCCATTCCCAGACCCGCAAACTTTTATCGTCCGAAGTTGTTACAAATCTTCGGTTCTCGTCTACGAACGTTATCGTATTCACAGCTCCTAAATGCCTGTCGTATTCTTGCGTCACGTCACCGGAGCGGATGTCCCACTGTAACAGGAACGAAGAATTGAGTCACGGTAATTCACGTGAAATTCAGAGTTTTAATTGAACTAAAACTCACGCATATAATTTTCTTATCGCTGGTGCCTGCTACGAAGAGGTGCTGCTTGTCCGGATCAGGATTGAATTTGACACAGTACGGAATTTTCCGACTCGTGAATCGGCTTACACATTGGCCCGTTTCCGTATCCCACAATTTTACATAGCGATCGTATCCCGCTGACAAGAATCTTTTCCCGTCGTTATCGAAGCTTATATCTCGCACAGCTTGACGATGACCGTAATAAGTACGGACGCACCTCCTGTCTTTGTAAACCTCCCACAACTATGCCCGGTAAATACAGAAATTCGTATGTTATACTAGACGATAGATCCGTGTGCGTATACTTTACCTTTACTCTGCAATCCATACTGCAAGAAAGTAGCAAATGCGCGGTACGTGGAAACCATCTGATTTGCGAAATCCCTTTCGTGTGTCCCTCCCACGTATGAATCTGGGCCTTCGGTAAGAAACATCTATCGGGCGGCGATTCCGATCTTAAATTTACACCAACGTCCTGAGGAGCGTGCAAAAACGATCTGCCTTGATAGTCCACACTATCTTTAACTGCAAGAGAAACCATTCTCAGTATTTTTTAGTCAAGTTTCATATTATTGTTCGTTGCGAGTTAAACTTACTATGTAACACTGTCTTCTCTTCGAGTGGTTTCTCCTCGGTCGGTTTTCCTCTTTTATTCCGTTTCGCTAATATCTCTTCCAATTCAGCCGCTTCCTCTTCGGTCGGCTTGATAACCCGTTTCTCATCCACGTATCCACCCCATGGACCTAAGAATCCTTCGATATCCGCAGGATCATCATTTCTCTGCCGTTTTCTTTTATCAGCAGGCCTCAACATAGTAGTTTCGAATACAGTTTTTCCTCCAGACTCTTCTGCGGCTTCTTTGGCACCTATAATTGTCCTACCTTCTTCTGCGCTACCATCCACGGTTGGATCCAGCGCGTATCCTACAATGTTATCATGTTTAACTTTCTCAGTTTATAAAATTTACAAATTTACATTGAGGTAAAAGCATACCATAACTAGCAAACGTTCTTCTCTGATTCTCAAACTGGAACTCGCTTATGTGAGCTTTCTCCACGTATCCAGATAGAATATTTTTAACAGCACGCTGCTGTTGTGTTTTAAACGGATTTTCAGGCCCGATGTCAGGCGCGAATAGTTCCTCATACTTCGGATTGTGCATTACCTCGTTCACGGTGGAATCTATATGGTTCGTACATAATTCAGTGCCCTGTAATTCAAGTGAAACATTGTTTGAATAAATAGTCTGGCCATATAATCGACTGTCACGTGCGTAGATGAGATTTCTCGGATCGCGAAACTTCTGAACGAATGCTTACCGTGGGAATCACTTCTGGTGCAGAGCAAATTTGTAAATTAAGGGAGGCGACCACTTTTTCCGTAGGAGAGGATTCAACGGCAGAAGCGTTGGGAGAATCCTCGACGCTGGTAACCTCGTTTTTCTCCTCTTCCTTTTCATTGTCATTATCCGATTCACTGTTCTCGTCGCTACTGCCGTAATCCTTCAAAGCAAGCATCGCGATCATACGTTCTTCATTAACGCACAATATCTGACGATCCAGGTCCTTGCGAAATGTTTACGATCAGATTTAGCTGCCGTAGAAATTTACGTCCGTCAACATGATAAAATAGCTCGCCTCTGTACCTTCTGCTCCTTCTTCGAGCACGAAATCTTGTACAGATGCAGTGCAGAAGGCGTGCACGTGCTCGTGCTTTGAAATCGAGGATCGCGAATAATTAAAGATAAACCTAATTCCTGAAATTAAAATTGATTTCGCTAATCTCCCGTTGGATCGAAATATAAATTTTGATAACGGCCAGCTTTTTGGGAAACGAATAGGTTGTAGCTATCCAATAGGATGTCAGAGTATCCGAGTTGTTCTATCGAGTGTGACATCGGTCGTCTATATATATACAGAGTACAACAGTGATAAAGGTAATAAACACCGGGATTAAATTGAAAAATTCATCATACAGATGTAAATGTTTTATAATTATTTCTATACATACCGTAGTCGTACATAATAGTTGTAAGGAAAGTATATTTCTTTCCGTAACGTAGTATTTTGTAATGCGTATTCATACAATTGTTAGATATGTCAACGTTAAATTTCGTAAGATTTAAGAGTAACACTTTATTGTACATTATCAAGAATGTGTTTCAACGTATTCTATATTATTGTATATCACGAAATAATGAAGTACTTTTTGATGCAAAATGCTAAGTTCAACAATTAAAACTTTTACATGTATATGATTATTAGATCAATATGTTCCTAATTCCATTTACATACATATGTAAGCTATAACATCACAATTATGTTTGTAGTCTCATTAAAAATGACGAACTGGCAAATGGAAATTGGGAGAATGACGCTGTACATATTATTTCCTATCGGGATTTACTATTATTTTAATCAAACTGATAACATCGAAGAATGGATACAGACCGAAAGGAAAAAGCTTGCCCCTGATGATGAGAAGAAACGGGCCGACTTTAAACAGTTTGTCTATGAATATAACAAGAAACAGGATCTGAAAGCACTTGCAGAGATGGAAATGCAATATCAGGGAATGAAGTAGATTATTCCATGAGTTTCAGGTCACAGGCATGACTGTGATTCTGTTGTTGTTCCTTTCATTTTTTAAAAATAAACGTGAAATATATTATTGCTACAGTTTTTATCGTAATTTAATTAATTCGCAACTATTTAGGCTGTTTATGTTTCACATTACCCGCAAATTAAATCATTATACAAAGTTCTATATCAGTTGATATTTTAGTTCTATTAACTAAACGCGTTGAGATATCTTAATGAAACTTGAGAGACACTTAGATACGTCCTTCCTAAATATACCTGTAAAGTTTCATCTTGAATTGGATACATTAAACGTCTCAGAAATATTCCTCGAATGCTTGGCTTCAATCCCATTTTTTGGTCATTAAAATCGGTTCACTACAAACAGTTCGCGTCTTCTTCCGCTAGATGGTGCCACATCCACAGTAAAACTTTACAAATAATTTTTTAGAAAAATGCAAATATCTCGACGTTTACTGTATGAATTTTGATGAAACTTTCAAGATACGTTCAAAAAGAATTTATCTACGTGTCCCCCAAGTTTTATTAAGATATGCTCCTGTGGAGCATCGCCAGAAAGGAATCGAGCCAATTTGAGGGAGGGGTATCGGAAGTAATTCTCTGGCATTTCTGTTGATGTGTAGTCACAGTATACTTAGTACTGTAGTTGTAGTTGTAGTTGGTTGTAGTCGTGTAGTACAATAGAGCTACGAAGCACGATAAGCTGTGCTGTGTCTTGCGACCTGTGACCCTCGATCTGCACGATCTACGATTCCTGCGATATACTCCAGCTACGATACGAACGTGAACTCGGTGTCCCTATATTTGTGCTTCACGAGTATTTATTACAAAGTAGTCGAAAACTACAAATCGGGTAACGTCAAATTTGGTCAGTTCTACGTGAAAAATGATAGATTTACGGGAAGAAGGTTCAAAGGACACAAACAATGGCAAATATGGTAATTTAAACATACCGGGTAAGTGCGAGTTGAATTAAATACCTTCGATAGTAAGCAAAAAATAATGCAAAAGCGATTGAACACGTTGGGCTTCGGGGGTCGATGCATATCTTTTCTGTTCTTTATTTGCAATCGAGTAACTTAAGTTACTCGAAGTGCAGTTTAAATCAGCAGAATCGCACGTGCGATAGAATGTTAATCACGATCTTAAAGAAATCTCCTAATAATTATGTTGTATCATTGACTTAATGCGATGAAAAATGTCTGTAACTAGCGTACAGAATTTTCGGCTATTGCCACTTTATACGTACGAATCAAGTACTTATGAATTACCTAATTAATTAATTCGCCCCGAGCGATTCAACTACAACGATGATTGAAAAAAGCCGTAGACAAATATTTTTACACACGTCCGCATTCATCGTCAGTGTATTTTATGAAGCAGCTGAGGTTATAATGATTATGCAACGTTATACTTTGGATTTACCAGTTACATCGCAACAAGGATTAGCACCGCTCAGTCCCTACATAAACTTCGATCCTGCGTTCCTCCCTCCGCAGCAACCGGAGTACATATTTCCCGAAGGAGCTGTGAAGCAACGAGGCCGGATGGAATTGGCCTTCAGTCAGATCGGTGGAGCGTGCATCTCTGGAGCTGTCGTAGGTGGTGCAGTTGGTTTATACAGAGGCATTAAGGCAACGTCTTTGGCTGATCAAACGGGCAAACTGAGAAGAACTCAGTATGTACTTTGTCTTGGATCACAGGAAGTCAGTTGACTGACTCGTTTGCATACGTGACATTACTCACTTCAATTTTGTATGGGCAGATTGATCAACCATATGATGAAAGGTGGTGCCTCGTTAGCAAACACACTTGGAGTAATCTCTGTAATGTACAGTAGTTTCGGAATTCTATTTTCTTGGGTCAGAGGTACAGACGACTCGTTCAACACTCTAGCAGCAGCTACAGGAACAGGGATGATATATAAGTCGATGAGTACGTTTCACGGCTACTTATATCGGGTAATAAAATAGAGATGATCAGTAATGATCCGTCGATGGTTTCAGATGGTCTTAGAAAATCCGTGCTAGGCGGTTGCGTCGGACTAGGAGTAGCGTCGATATTCTGTCTATGGAACAGCCGAGAAACGCTAAGGGAATTGAGGCATCGCAACGTAAACCCGGCGTAAGACTGTGTGTGTAGCAGTAATACCTCTGACTATTCTTAGTAATTTCGAACGCTTATATACATACATCAGTTACCACTCGCAACGAGGATTTCGTCCAAATAAAATAGCTAGAACAATTCTAAATGAGATAAATAAAAGTTGAGCTAGAAGCAACATTACACTAATCGAATACTATGTAGACCTTACACATGTAACACATTTAGATAGACGAACGTAGTTTTCGCGAATTCGCATTCCGTACCCGGACCATTTTCACACGTAATACTATCGACTTCCATCATGCGTGGTACTAGTCTCACATGTTGTTCTTTCGTTTTTCTTACAGATCGAAATGAAATAGGAGAGAAAACGAGATGAAATTCCGCGTCACTAGAGAATCGTACATTGAGAGCACTCGGCAAGTTTCGTATACAATGAAAATCATCTCCGATGGTTTTATAGAATGAAAGCAAAAGACATAAGCGGAAGTTGAATCTGCAAATGTGAATAAAGTAAAAATTGTATACCAGTATACGTGTGTGGATATGGGAAGGGGGGGGGCAGAGAATGATTGAAGATACGAAAATAGAGTGACTACGCTCCTCGCGGTTCTCACCGCGAAACGTGTACTGTGTACATGCATCGCGTATTTCTGTACGTCTTTTTTTATTGTTCCTACATCTGACAATTATATCGCCTTGGTTTCTAATATCAGACCTCGTGTTACACACATCTTTGTACGTGCATATGTGTATTACGCATAGACACGTGTACGTAGAATGTTTGATTTAGGGACACCTGGAATATTATCGTAACGTACGATGATCTTATCAACGTTTAATCTCTGCGTTCTCGGGTACTCTCGCGTTCCATACTGACCGCGTTACGAGTTTGTCGGGTCGAACGGGTAAGGAAAAGATCAAAGTATAACGTGATAATTCCAACGGAAGTAGACAAAATTCAGTATGGTTCATTATTTGAATCGTATTTACCATCGTTAGTGAAAGCGAAGGAGTGCCGTGTTTGCTAATACACGTCACTGGAACAGTGTTCATGACGTGTATAACGCAAACTCCGAGTTTCGATTCAAAACAAATAAATCGTTAAAGATACGCGTATAGGAATCCGAAAGAGAAACTAGTGTCGTTCGCTCGCCAGCTTTCGGCTCGGTTGAGAGTTTAAACGGATCGATGGCTTAATTAATACTGGTTGAAAACAATTTACAAAGTGCGAGTATGTATTTTAACATTCGTGGATCTTTGACGTCGATCATAAACGACCGTGACCACGTGCTACTCACAAATCAACGGCTTATTTAGACAACGAATTCGCAATGTTAACAGATGTGAATAGCGTCGAAGCTGTAGTACGTGCTAGTTGGAGAAATGTATTTTGGACTCTTCCACGTTAGTAGATGTAGAAGATAAAAAAAGAGGAAAGACAGCGACGAATTACACCTCTCAGTAAGGGACGATCGATAGCGATAAGGGTTTATCTTATTCTTCGATGAATACATCCATCGTGACAGAAGAGTAATACACATAGGTGTGGCTAAACAGGTGAATCTAATTTCAAATTGTTTGATGAGAAACCGTCGGGATCGGTACCACGGCAGTTCCCAAGTCCCGAAGCAGCTCGATTCGAAAATTAAAAAAAAATTCATACGTGCAGATTAAATGATACCGATTGGATATCTGCTCATCGATCAGTCATTTCGTCTACCTTTAATTAATTTCAACACGGATACCTACTTCATGCGCGTATAAAGAGGAAACAGATACGGACAAGTCATTTGTTAAAAAATAGATACATTCGTAAGTAGTTGGAGTCGAAATTCAAGAGGTTCAAAAGAGAACAAAGATTCGTTGGTTTGTGAAAAGAAGTAGAGGTCTAGGATGGACGCAAGTCGAATCGAGCGTATCATCAGTTTATTGTACATCTCTTCCGCTGTATTGTCTTTGACTTCGTTGATCTGTCTGGTCACCGTTTGGCAGTATTGGACATCGATTGTGAACTTTTGCATCAATGTCGATTGCGGTTGCATACTGTACGCTAGAAGTTCGTTCAATTCTTTTATGGGAGGCGAAGTGATACTGTGTCATTTCGGCGTGTACGGAATGATCCCCCCACTTATATTCGGCTTGTGTCTCGGCGGATACCACGGGTACAGATGCTGCATCCATAAAAATTTAGATGCGCCTGTACAAGTCACCAGCAGGTACGGTAAAGCGAAGATGATTATGTGCAGTGTAAATAAATAAGAGTACAGTCTTTCCCGAGCGAGCATCATCGAAAAGCTAGAGTTTAAACCTTCTGCCTAGAAATTTGGAGACCGACGATGGGCCAGCGGTAGTAGTCAGACCTAAAAGAAGAGCGCCGTGTAAGCAATGGACACTTGCTTCGTTCCTCACGATATTACTTTTCTTTCTGTCACTGACCCACGCAATAATAACGACGGATGGTTATTACAAAACTTGCGAGCAGTATAGGAAAAGGTTGATACAAGTTCTGAATTCGGCTGGACGCGAAACTGAGGTAGTCAGGAATATCTTACGTGCATAACAATATTATTGTATACGCATATCCTTTTATGTTCCCGTAGGTCATTCACGATAGACTTTCTTGCGGTGCGATGTTCGATTTTATGGATTACTTGCAATCGGACCCGGATACGTTCGAATACAAAAAGATTGATACCGGTTTCGCGCTTCGATTAGCCATCGTTTCTTCGTGGCTCAATTGCTGTGCTTGGATACTCGCGTTTTCGTTGAACGTAATTGCGGCGCGAAAACGATTTTGTTGTTGGACATTACAGATCGATCCTCCTGAAGACGACGCGGGTGCAATTGCTCTCGCCTCGATTCGCTCAAGGCATCAAACCGAATGATCACCGGTAAGAGTTCATTCCATCTACCATCGTTTCATTTCTCGATACTTCGTCTTTTTGATACTACTCATCGAACTACGGTGTTGAAAGCAAGATTTTAAAACACAGTTGATTCAGTCAAGCAGATTTTTATACTACATACAATATAAAATATAATTAAAATTGAAATTAAAGCGTGTATTCGTGCGTGCGAGTACATCGACACGCATGAGTAACGATGATTAATTTAGTGTAATATGTAATACTAGCACCAGCACCATTTAATGTATTCCATTTTAAATTATATAAAGCGACGCATTCCGTACCCGGACCATTTTCACACGTAATACTATCGACTTCCATCATGCGTGGTACTAGTCTCACATGTTGTTCTTTCGTTTTTCTTACAGATCGAAATGAAATAGGAGAGAAAACGAGATGAAATTCCGCGTCACTAGAGAATCGTACATTGAGAGCACTCGGCAAGTTTCGTATACAATGAAAATCATCTCCGATGGTTTTATAGAATGAAAGCAAAAGACATAAGCGGAAGTTGAATCTGCAAATGTGAATAAAGTAAAAATTGTATACCAGTATACGTGTGTGGATATGGGAAGGGGGGGGGCAGAGAATGATTGAAGATACGAAAATAGAGTGACTACGCTCCTCGCGGTTCTCACCGCGAAACGTGTACTGTGTACATGCATCGCGTATTTCTGTACGTCTTTTTTTATTGTTCCTACATCTGACAATTATATCGCCTTGGTTTCTAATATCAGACCTCGTGTTACACACATCTTTGTACGTGCATATGTGTATTACGCATAGACACGTGTACGTAGAATGTTTGATTTAGGGACACCTGGAATATTATCGTAACGTACGATGATCTTATCAACGTTTAATCTCTGCGTTCTCGGGTACTCTCGCGTTCCATACTGACCGCGTTACGAGTTTGTCGGGTCGAACGGGTAAGGAAAAGATCAAAGTATAACGTGATAATTCCAACGGAAGTAGACAAAATTCAGTATGGTTCATTATTTGAATCGTATTTACCATCGTTAGTGAAAGCGAAGGAGTGCCGTGTTTGCTAATACACGTCACTGGAACAGTGTTCATGACGTGTATAACGCAAACTCCGAGTTTCGATTCAAAACAAATAAATCGTTAAAGATACGCGTATAGGAATCCGAAAGAGAAACTAGTGTCGTTCGCTCGCCAGCTTTCGGCTCGGTTGAGAGTTTAAACGGATCGATGGCTTAATTAATACTGGTTGAAAACAATTTACAAAGTGCGAGTATGTATTTTAACATTCGTGGATCTTTGACGTCGATCATAAACGACCGTGACCACGTGCTACTCACAAATCAACGGCTTATTTAGACAACGAATTCGCAATGTTAACAGATGTGAATAGCGTCGAAGCTGTAGTACGTGCTAGTTGGAGAAATGTATTTTGGACTCTTCCACGTTAGTAGATGTAGAAGATAAAAAAAGAGGAAAGACAGCGACGAATTACACCTCTCAGTAAGGGACGATCGATAGCGATAAGGGTTTATCTTATTCTTCGATGAATACATCCATCGTGACAGAAGAGTAATACACATAGGTGTGGCTAAACAGGTGAATCTAATTTCAAATTGTTTGATGAGAAACCGTCGGGATCGGTACCACGGCAGTTCCCAAGTCCCGAAGCAGCTCGATTCGAAAATTAAAAAAAAATTCATACGTGCAGATTAAATGATACCGATTGGATATCTGCTCATCGATCAGTCATTTCGTCTACCTTTAATTAATTTCAACACGGATACCTACTTCATGCGCGTATAAAGAGGAAACAGATACGGACAAGTCATTTGTTAAAAAATAGATACATTCGTAAGTAGTTGGAGTCGAAATTCAAGAGGTTCAAAAGAGAACAAAGATTCGTTGGTTTGTGAAAAGAAGTAGAGGTCTAGGATGGACGCAAGTCGAATCGAGCGTATCATCAGTTTATTGTACATCTCTTCCGCTGTATTGTCTTTGACTTCGTTGATCTGTCTGGTCACCGTTTGGCAGTATTGGACATCGATTGTGAACTTTTGCATCAATGTCGATTGCGGTTGCATACTGTACGCTAGAAGTTCGTTCAATTCTTTTATGGGAGGCGAAGTGATACTGTGTCATTTCGGCGTGTACGGAATGATCCCCCCACTTATATTCGGCTTGTGTCTCGGCGGATACCACGGGTACAGATGCTGCATCCATAAAAATTTAGATGCGCCTGTACAAGTCACCAGCAGGTACGGTAAAGCGAAGATGATTATGTGCAGTGTAAATAAATAAGAGTACAGTCTTTCCCGAGCGAGCATCATCGAAAAGCTAGAGTTTAAACCTTCTGCCTAGAAATTTGGAGACCGACGATGGGCCAGCGGTAGTAGTCAGACCTAAAAGAAGAGCGCCGTGTAAGCAATGGACACTTGCTTCGTTCCTCACGATATTACTTTTCTTTCTGTCACTGACCCACGCAATAATAACGACGGATGGTTATTACAAAACTTGCGAGCAGTATAGGAAAAGGTTGATACAAGTTCTGAATTCGGCTGGACGCGAAACTGAGGTAGTCAGGAATATCTTACGTGCATAACAATATTATTGTATACGCATATCCTTTTATGTTCCCGTAGGTCATTCACGATAGACTTTCTTGCGGTGCGATGTTCGATTTTATGGATTACTTGCAATCGGACCCGGATACGTTCGAATACAAAAAGATTGATACCGGTTTCGCGCTTCGATTAGCCATCGTTTCTTCGTGGCTCAATTGCTGTGCTTGGATACTCGCGTTTTCGTTGAACGTAATTGCGGCGCGAAAACGATTTTGTTGTTGGACATTACAGATCGATCCTCCTGAAGACGACGCGGGTGCAATTGCTCTCGCCTCGATTCGCTCAAGGCATCAAACCGAATGATCACCGGTAAGAGTTCATTCCATCTACCATCGTTTCATTTCTCGATACTTCGTCTTTTTGATACTACTCATCGAACTACGGTGTTGAAAGCAAGATTTTAAAACACAGTTGATTCAGTCAAGCAGATTTTTATACTACATACAATATAAAATATAATTAAAATTGAAATTAAAGCGTGTATTCGTGCGTGCGAGTACATCGACACGCATGAGTAACGATGATTAATTTAGTGTAATATGTAATACTAGCACCAGCACCATTTAATGTATTCCATTTTAAATTATATAAAGCGCATGGTATTTATATTTATCGCAATTTACTCTACGGAACAGACTCCTCGCTAAAATATTTTATTCATTCGATACTCGCGCCGATCTCAAGTTTTATGATTCTCTTGTTACTCGTAGAGGAAAAAGTTATACATATGTGTTCTATACTGACAATTTGTATTTTTGTAAGTATAATAAGTATGATACACTGCGTCGGGGATGGCTAAATTGCACGTTCGTTTTCTCCCTCCTTTCTTTTTCTTCCTCGTTTCATTTCATCGTTTCGCTTGCGTCATTGTCTCTTCGTTATTAATCGGTCGCGTTTTGCATCACATATGTAACGTATATCGCGTATTATGTAGGAACCATGATACAAAGAATATTTCGCGTTTGGTACACTTATCTAGACAATAAGTATCTAATTATATGTATGTACATATGTATGCTGTACATGTAGTTACGAAGAATAAGTTTAGGACGGGAGGGAATCGAGACTAAACGTGAGAGAATGCGTGCTCATTGGAAAGAAATCGATCGACCGACCGAGGTGCGAAGAGGAGCGAATCGAAGGGAGTAAGCGTGGAACTTAGTTTTCCGATTAAGTGAAACATCGCGTATCATAATTGCTTGTAACGCGACCGTGATTCTTCTCTTGTCATACTTTATACCCGATGTCCATTAAAAATAGATAGCATCATCGTTTCAAGTGAAAGGATTGCTTCTCCTCTTCAACGATCCGAACCGTTTCTCGATGGGCTCCCTGATCACTTCGAACGGCGTGACTTTCGTATTGTTCATTTGCCTGTCCTCGTTCTCGTCGCTCGGGAAATCTTCGAAACTCATATTACTAAAGCCGGCAGCATTTACTGCGACCGAACACTTCTTCGCCCGCGGAATTTTCTTACCGTAACACATCGTCGTCGATTTGCCTTTGTGATTCAATTTGGAGGAGGACGACAGCGCGTCGCCGGTATCGCTGTGGTTCTCGTCGATCAATTGATACTTGGACTTCTCCAATTTATTTAATTTTTCTTTCTTATGCCTCGGCGTGTCGTGCTCGTCGACCACAGTTATCGAGCTCGGTTTCTTGATTGGCAGTAGGATTTGATGAGGTAAAATGATTTCTACTGGTTTCGCGACGCTGTCGACGATCTGTTGGCGCTCGTCGATAATTCGATCGATGCGTTGAACGGGTTCATTCGAATACACTTCCTGTAACATAGTTCCTCGAACACCGCCGTGACCCGTTTCGAGCCTCTCTTTTCGTTCGTTCAATTGCAAAGACGCGAACTCGTCGAACGGTATAGAACCAAAAAGGTCTTCGGACGCTACTTCGGATACGAAATTTCCTCTCGAATCGTTCGAGACCGGCATTGATAGAGGCTGGGTTTCTTCGATGGAACAGACGGAAACTCGCTTCGTTGGTATCGTCGGCGTCGGCGTCGGTGTTACTGTCGTCGTCATTATGATCGATCGTTTCGGATTAACTTCCTCGATACTATGCTGTCTCGCACCGTTGCGATCGAATAAATTCGCTGCAAAACTGCTGGGACTGAACGGTGACGAACCGAACAAATCTGTTTCTTTGGTCTCACCTTCGAGCGGACGAACAGTCTTTCTCTTCTCCTCTTGCTCTCTCCTCGCTATCCTTGGATCCTCTTTCGATTTCGTCTCTAATACCTCCAATCTTTTATCTTCGTGGTTCTTCGCCTCCTTTTCCGCTTTTGCTCCTCCCTTTTTATTTTCACTTACACTCACATCTTTCCTTTCGGATTCCTCGCGAACGTTTACAATCTTCTTAGCGTCGGTTAATCGTTGTACTCCCGCGTGAACGAAACGAACGTCTACGTAATCCGCACCATATTTCCAACACGATTTATTATTACTCGTCGTTACGTCCGACACTCGTACGAGTTTCGAAGCTTGACGATAGTTGTTCTTCCTTTCTCTAAAATTACCAGCGGTGGGCTTGGTGAACGGAGCTAACGCAAAGACGTCACCCGCGAGATCTTCCTGGGACGATCCCTCGACCGACAGTTTTAGTTTCAGCTCGCACAAACCGATAGAATCAAGGAGTTGGAAGTTCGAGTCGTACGTACGTTCAACGACAAACGGATCACCGCACGGTTGTTCCAGTTTCGTTTCCGGGTCCAGTTCGTCGTCTAGCAAGAGGGGTTTCGCCCCGTATTGATGCCCGACGACCGGATCCCCATTCAACGTCGTCGACGAACACTGCACCCTGTAATACTTTCTCGACTTCTCGTCTTCTTCGTTCACATCGTCGACGTTCTCGTCCACGTCGTCGTCGATGTCCTCATCATCGTCCTCGTTATCATCCTCCTTATTACTTTCCTCTTCTGTGCCATTGCCATTTCCATTTTCCAAACTGATACTCGACGGCTTAACGATACTGTTGCAAACCAACTGACTAGATCTTCGACCTCCGACCAGACACGTAGAATCGTTCGGTTCGTGATACATATTTTTCGCATCCGGCATTCTCCTCTGTCTACGCGACAGCACGTTCTTCGCTCTTCTCCTCTGCTTGATCGATTTGATCCGCTGTTCCGGTGAATCTTTGTCGCTGTCGCTGGACACGTCGGCGGCGCTAAACGCCAACTTTTCATACTTGGATCGATCCTCCATGGGGACCGAGACGAACGTCAAGGGCGATACGATATCGTTTTCCGTTAAACAGATCGTTTCCTCGTCCAGTTCGAAATTGCGCTCCATTATTCCCGGGTTCCACTGTTTCGCCGGAGGTATTCTCGGCCTACCGTTCGCGGTCTTGCCTGAAAAATAGAACGCGTTTATCACGTACAAACCGTAAGCTCGTAGACACGCGCGATACTCAGGCGTATCCGCTCAATCGTTCTCCGTTCCGTTTCGAGAACGTCTATTCGAAAACACTTCGTACACCGAACGGATCCTCATCGTTCGTAGACAGACAAACAATGCAACAAGATGCTTTAATTTACTTGTACTTACCTACGACATACACGCGAGTGCTACATCTAATAAAACAAATTGCGATTGTGCGTCGTACAAATGTACACTTCCTTTCGTAAGCTTTAGGATACTTCCAAGAGCTCGTTGTCTATCGGAAATTCTAGCAAACGTTCCAAATTAATAATCGCCAGAGACGATTTTCATTGGAACATTATAATAAATCACATAGTTTTTATAGGTCGAGTCAGGGAGAAGGAAAGGCTAATTCGATTAGGACTGTTGCAGATCGGTTCGATCGATGCTACGTGCGCATTATAGTGCATTTACAGACTGCAATTTAGATACATGTGTACTCTTAGAGGAAACTAAGGGAAAGCTCGCTATATCGAGTCGAACATCGATAACTAATTTATAAATGTCTTCCGGAATAATATGTAAATCTACATTGGAATGATTTTGCCGACCGTTCGAAAGCCCTTGAACGTATCACGGTATTTGTTCTTGCAACCAATTCGTTACAATCCTTTTCTTTTCTATCATAAATTTACAAACTTTTTGAACCAGCGTTAGAATACGTGTATGTACATTTTCATCACCGCCACCAAATTATTGTACATCTTCCATTACCATCACCAGTCACCGTACATCGTCTGGAACGATCCTAATCGGATTCAGAGGGTCGAGGATAGTAATACATACGAGAAAACGCAGTAATGATCTTTGTGTCTCGAAGAAGACTTCGTATCGCTGTTACATATCGTTAATTTAAGCTTTTCCATCATTACTGCGGTTGCGTATAGATGATACGCAAAGGGGATACGACAGATCTTTGAACTTCTTTACTTTTATTTTAAAAACAGTCTTTATACCTTTCGTGAATCAATCCGGCTTAGCGGAAAGCGTGAATTGTTCAGTTCGAACGGGACGAAGGGATCTCACCCTTCGATCGGACCTCGACGAACAAAGAATTGCTGCGTTTTGACAACTGCTTCGAATGAAATACTCCGTACACCATACTATGGTACAATTATTAACTGTTTTATTACTGCAACACATCGTCGTATCTTAATACAGCGAACATGTACAACGTGTCCGAGATCGTCAATCTCCCATAGCGATGTTCGGGTCGCGCGTCGCACCGTTGCAGATCCGAGACGGGGAAAAACGACTTACAAGCGGTAGGCAGATTGCCGGTACGTAAGTACGGGGAAATTGAAACAAAGACACGATACGAGGAGAACGCTAAAGCGCGTATTCACTTTGGCATAATCTCGCGTCGTATCGCCGCTGCGTATCATTATGAACGGGCAAGCGCTGCATCGTTGTACGTCCCTCGCGAGTCTAACTTCCAACGAATGCTTCTCGTCTGTCGAAATATCTCACGAATATCGCAAATTAATAATCGTTGGAGGACCGTACGGGTACGCGTGCAACGATGAAGAGCAGCGGCGACGCGATACGAGGATGCGGTACAAGTGTGTACGCACGGGACGAAGTTCATCGGAGTCTTTCTTTCGTCGCGGATAACAAATGCATCGAACGAAAGCGGATCGTCTGCGCCTCCTAAACTCGTTAGGGTGTTCCAGACAACGATCAATCAAATACAAAATTGCAGCTTTCTCATCTCGTTTCACGTTGATTAATAATAATTAGCGTGGTGAAATGAAATGCGAGCGACGGTTCGCAGGAACTAGGACGATACATACTCGTATAGTATATTAATTAATACTAACTGAGATGTGAGACGTCAAGGGTGCGGCCCGACTGATTACGGCAGGGGAAAGTAACAGATAAAGAGAGAATTGAAAATAAGGAACGCGGAGAGAAACGAGAGTCTTTATTATGCAAATTAGAGTAACCGACATCGATCAATGGTGAGAAACGCTAAGAGACTGGACATGTACGATACGAGTATGTCAGTACGTATGCGTATAAATTATACGTAGTAAACAGAGTCATGAAATACTAATATTGTTCGCTCGGCTTGGTCCAACAGAAAATCACTTCCATACTCTCTGTGTACGGGAATATTAGTTACAAACAAAAAGCAGAACAAATTATAGCTGATCTACCGGAATCTTCAACTTCTGAGGGATAAGAACATATTTACTTTTGATATCTTCCGTTTACTTGAAATATCTTCAAATGAGTCAGAGGAAGAAATAACAACGTGCGCGTATACGTTTGCCAACTTCCCTCAACAAGTCAAGATCCGAACGTCTTGTACAAATTAAACGACGCAACTAAATCACTATTCAACTGGGTATATCAGGTAGATAATTAAAAAAGTGAGTATTTAGGAAAGTACGTATTAGGTATATAAGTAAGCGAGTAAATAAGTAAATAAAGAAGTAAGTGAACGAGGGAGAGAGCAGAATAGAAGAGAGAAACAAATAAGGACTATTAGAAGTATATACATACGATGTTCATACTCGATGCGGATAGTAACGTTAAGAGAGGAACAAGAGTTAATGAGAAAGAGGCGAACGAACACAGTGAAAGATAGCAACCATTTCCCTATATTAGTTATCTTATGTATATTCTTGTAAGTACATATTTATAGGTGCTAAGCGATTTAGCAGATAGTCCAGATTGGAAAGTCTCGATGATCTTGCATCTTTCATCTCTTTCCACATTAGCGGTTTACTCTTCTTCCAATTAATTCTCTATTGCTTTTATCTAATTCTTTACGTCGAACGATCAACGATTCGACGAAATACGATCCACGGATGTGCTCCTTACGATTAGGGAGAAGGGACGAGAGAATTAAATACACGCTGCACTAGAGCGATAATTATCTCCTACTTTCTTTTGTACGCCCGCGTGCCTGTGTATCACTGTATATCAATTTCTTTTGTGATATAAGGTTGTTTTCCGTTCAACTAAAAGAAACAAACTATTTTACGCCCAACTACTATACGAAATTATAATTATAGTATAATTTCCTCTCTCCCTTTTTGTATTTCTCTCTTTCTCTACTTCCCTCCCTTTAAGGATGTATTGGCTATACAGTCAATCCCAAAAGTTTATGTACCTTAGAAAAACGCATTTCTTATAATTAAAAAGAAATTAGACGTCGGAAGAACAATGCTAATAATAAATAGCTACGTGCTAAAAAGTATAG
>NW_017132446.1:1164595-1174572 GCF_001652005.2 Ceratina calcarata | reverse complement strand
TTGTAGATCTCGTCGTTCCCTACAAAATGACCCTATACATGTCCCCCTACGTCCATCCGTTCGGGAGTTATTGACAAAAAACGAAAATTTCGCGAAATCTGAAGGGGTACCCCTTGGAAAAATCTCGGAAAAATCGAAAATTTTTTTTTGTTGTTTATTATTAGCAATGTTCTTCCGACGTCTGATTTCTTTTTAAAAAATGCGTTTCTAAAGTGCATAAACTTTTGGGATTGACTGTATAGTCAATACATCCTTAATACATATGTTATACGCGCGTAGATATCGTACATGTGCAAGTGTTTAATAAACAATTCGCGTCACGCACCGTATGGTCATTGAAACTACTTCTGCCTTCGATCCAATCATAATTTCTAACTTAAACACCTCTAAAAACTGATGGATGAGAAAACCGTCGCTCGATACACTTCATGTTTACGAGCCACAGGCTGAAATACACGCATTTACGATGCAGCAATAAATCGAGTAGTAAGAATGATTTTCTTCGTTCAAATACATCCGCAACGAGGATTAAGCTTGAATCGATAAAGGCGTTTAATATTTTCTATCGTTTCCCAGTTCTTCCTGCGAACTTCTCTCAAAACGATACGCTTACCGCTTGGAAAAAGGCATCTCGTACATATATATTACTAATCGTTCGTATCACTTACAGACTGCGATCTTTACAACTTTTAAGGTGCTTCTTTGCTTGTATCACGACCTCGTATTCTGTCATCGTTGCGTATCACAGTTGCACGCGTACCCGCGTATACATCCCCGTTCCGATGCAACGCTTGTCCGTTCATAATGACACGCAACGGCGACACGATGCGAGGGCATGCTACAAATGGATACGCGTTTTTTACACAAGTTACTTTCATTTAATGCTAATCCCGTTTCCCTCGCTCTTTCTTTTACTCGCTTTCGCGTACGCGAATGCTCGTGGAACT
Source organism: Ceratina calcarata (assembly GCF_001652005.2). Lineage (NCBI taxonomy): Eukaryota > Metazoa > Arthropoda > Insecta > Hymenoptera > Apidae > Ceratina > Ceratina calcarata. The sequence continues at coordinate 1,173,625 of NW_017132446.1, read as the reverse complement.
TACTTCTCTATCTTTGGTAATTTAAAGAATGATTCTGAGTGGAACATCTAAGGAAAAGCACGACTCGCGTGCGAACTTATACATACAATGTTCACTTACGACGAAGATTCGAGTTATTATGAACTGTTACCGATTATTCGCTCGTACGTAATTTAATCGTTTTCTTTCTTTCTTGCGTTCATTCTTGCAACGTGTAACGTTGTTCAGCGATTCGTTCGCTACATTCAACCCAGTGATCTGCGCTATAATCGGTAGTTTCAAAACGCTAGCGACAAAGCGGTCTAAAGAAATTTCTGGTTCCTCGCTATCTTCGTTAGTTGCATAGATTTCTCTTTATAGAATTATACCTTTTCTCATCTACGTCATCACAGATAATATTCGATCGTTTCTCGAACCGAGAAATCGTCAAGTAATTCTACAAGAACAAGTATGCACGGTTCCATTTCGGTATTCGTTTACATTATGTCGAGAATAAATTCTATTGTACGTCCCTCTCACTTTCATCTGGATTTTAAGCGAAAATAAAAAAACGGAATGAGTCTGTATACGCTCCGTTAAGTTCTATCGTCACCTTCTTCGATTCTGTCGACGGAACAATCGTTCAAACGTTTCCTATGTCTTAGATGTTAGTTGCAGGCAAATTTAACTAGGCAGCCGCTATCTATGTTAGAGAACATGAGCGAAACAAAAACAACTCGATCTGTACAACTTTCATTCCACGACGAGTCAGATAGCTTTGCTGTTGTCGTTCGAAAAGAAATTAGTAGAGAAACTTAATAAAGAACTGTGGTAGCCCTGAACGCGTTATTCAATCAAATGAATTAATGATAGAAAAAGTAAAGAAGTAAACGAAAAGGCGAAGGAGCGAGAGACTGAAAGATAGAGATAGAAATAGAGAGAGAGAGAGAGAGAGAGAGAGAGAAGAAGAAGCAAAGAATATGTTGATTATGCGTGTGCTTACGTACGTTATGTGTCGTTCGTTTGTAAAACTCAAAGTCGTATACAGACCGTAAAGAAGAATAAAAGTAAAAGTGAAGTAAGACTGTACATAAATCAGTCTATGCATTACCTCCAGCAAGCGCCGCAGTTTTCGACCCGATCTTGTTCTTCTTTCCTGCTGAAAAATATCCATCAAAATATTATCGGTTAATATTCGTCGGAAGTAGAAATGAACAAGTAACGCGCAAATCGTGCGTAGCTACTTTCTAAACGAACGTACACTCGTGTAATTCGTAGCTAAGACGCGTACTTACTTGGCAAACTAAAAGGTGCCGATTTGAATGGATCTTCTGGTAATTCTCTGTACGTCGCTACGAGGCTGTCACGACTCTTCACGCCACCGCCGGTACTCGCGTTGCTACCTCTTCTGATTTTATCGAATTCGGCACCAAATATATGATCCTCCGTCAACTGATTAAAAGGTTGGACATCTTCGAACGGATTCCAGGCCGCCACGTCCGCGCTCAGCGATCGTCCTTCGGTAGCAGTTATATTCGAAAGTTCACCCTAATCGAAAGAATCCCGTATCATTCGTTTTACCATGTGTATGTTCATTACGTGTTTGAGAGTGTATGCTGTGCGGAAAGTGACTGAACCGAAACGAAGATAAATGAAATAAATCGAAGTAAAAGAACGAAAACGTTCAAACGAGAAATCAATCTACAAGAATAAAAGGAAAGAGGAAGAGATACGATCACCGATCGTATCGAAAAAAGAAATAATTAAAAAAAATCGGTGCACTCCGTGTACTTACAATACGTACATGCGAAGTGCTAGATCCTAGACACGGTTTTACGTCGATCACAGCTTCCGGGGTGGTGGGGTCTTCTGAACGCGATTTCACCGAAGCTTCGTACGGCGCAAGGAACTGCGTCGTTTCGCTTGCGAATACCCTGAACAATGTACGATGATCAGTAGTAACGTTCGTACTCTAAACCTGGATAACTTACTTGTTGAACGCACTCGTGTCGCTGACATTTCTTCTGTGACGCGCGGAAGAAAACGTCGGACTATCAGGCGGAGACGTGCTCGAACTGATATTTTGACTCAAACTCTCAGTCTTGTTGACCGGCTTCGGTAAAATCGGCGTGGTCGCTGTTAGGATCGTAGTAGCTGCAGCTGTAGTTTTGTTAGGCCCGGTCGAAGCGTTGATCTTCGACGTCGTTAACGCCGAAGAAGACGGTAGGACAGGAGTGAATTTGGAACCTGGACCACTGACAGAAACTATGTTCGATACTTTGGGAAGAATTTTCGTGGGTTTAGCAGCTACTGGAGGTGGTATTTTCGTTGGCGGAGGTGGTATACTTCGGTTATCGTCTTTGAATGGATCCGGATAACCTACGGTAGTAGAAAAAAAATATAAGAAACGAGAGATACGTAATAAAAACCTACTTCAAGATCACGTTTACATACCGGATGGTGGAAACAGTGCTTCCAAATTCTCTTCATTGACGTTGGTCGAGAGTGACACGTTCGGGGACGCAGTAGGAGCGAAGTAGTATGCACTTGGCGTATCTGGAACGGTCGCAGCAGTAGGAGACTGTCTAATCGTAGAAGCCTGTGGTTGAACATAACTCTGCGGTTGCTGGCCCTGCGATGGATGAACGAACGGAACGTTTTGAGTGGTTGTCGTACACGCGGTTTGCGGCGAAACCGGACCGAAGGTGGATGAGGACGACGATGTCGAAGACGACGACGAGGACGAGGACGATGACGACGTCGACGAGATTGTACAAGGCGCTGTCGTTGTCATAGGCGCCGGCGCCGGTGACGACAGCTGCTGCGTCGGCGCTTGATGAGTAGAAGATGTTTGCACCGAAGACTGAACGCTCGCCTGCATTGTGTTCGGAGTGAGAAAAACTTGAGGTGCGTTCAACGGACCAAGTTGTTGACCGTAAGCGATGGTCGTAGTCCCAACTGCTGCTACCGAAGCTTGCGACTGTGCCTGAGTCCCTTGGCTTCCAGATATTTGGGATACTATCTGACCGCTTAAACTTATCGGACCCGTACTCACGGCTTGTCCCTTCGGCCGTTGCCTCGGTGCGACCGATGTACCTTCGACGATGGTTACGGGAGACGGTTTCGGCGTCTTCACCGAGGATGCTCTTTTCACGTTTTCGGATTCCATCAGCGGACAAGGTAACGAGTCTAAGACGGGCGTTGGAACTTTCTAAAATGTTCAAGATATTGGGACGTGATACGTTAATACGATATCACGATAATCTGGTTTATCTCCATCGAGGATCGAGCCGTCGTGACCCGTTAACTGTAAACGCATACGTACGTGTAGATTTTGGACAGGACACTCTTTGTTTTGTATTTGGAATGCAACCGCGGAGACTTGATAAATGTCAGGCCGATTATCGGGATCCGGTTCGAGCATATAACGAATCAGACAGTGAAGGTTTCTACTGTACCTGTACAAAGTCAAGTTTTTCTGTTCATATCCCATTTCGTTGATTGTGAAACATACACGATACGCGTACGTAGTGTTACAGCGAAGAGGATCTAGCATCTGTCTTTGTACGTACTTACCTCGAGTTATCCGGTATCGTAAAATTCCCCGACTGAATGGCGAGCGTACTCTCCCCAAATGGCAACGAGAAGAAGCAAAGTTTATACAACAAACATCCGAGTGCCTAAACAATCGTTAAGAAAGTTATTCGTTTATCACGTTCCTCCGCTTAATCGCGAACACACAGCGTGACAGCGTTCACTCTCATCTCACCCATATATCCGCCTTCGTCGTGATAGCTTTTCCGCAATACATATCGACCATTTCGGGTGCTCTGTAGCTGAGAGTCGTATATTTCTTAATTTCTTCTTCGACGATCGCCGCGCCTTGGACACTCGGATTAAGAATCTTTGCCGTCGCCGAACCGAAGTCGCACAGCACGTAGTGGCCGGCATCGGAATACAATATATTCTCGACCTTTAGATCCCTGTGAATTATCGGCGTCTGACAGTGATGCAGCCGCGACACAGCCTCGCAAACATCACAAAATATTTGAAGAACTTCGGACTCAGTAAAACCAGTCTGTAACCTGGAGAGAAATCAATAATTTTTGGAATTTATAGACGAGAAAATTGGCCCGAGACGAAACTGGTGAAAAGGCTTCGAACCTGTTATTCATCATCTGTAAAACTTGAGATCTGCAATAAGGCATCAGAAGCAGGAGCTCGTGGACTCCTCCACCTATGTGAGTTATACTACTGTCCACATATCCAATAATATTCTTATGACCGTTTAAATTATTCTGGAAAGAAGAGAACGAACAATTTCGAGATCTGCAACAACGACACGTGAGGCAAAGTACGCGGTTCAACTCACTGCAATTTGTATTTCCCTTTTACAAACATTGAGGTCGTGCTCGTTATTAACGTACATGCGTTTAAGTGCGTACCGTCCGCTCGAAGATTTCACCAAGAATACAATGGCAAATCCTCCTGCAATATCATTACTAAATTACTAGACGATTGCTACATTTACACACGCATAAGGAGGCATAAAAATTAAGACCGAAGTTCCCTCGATCTTGATCGCTCAGGAAAACCTTTCGCTTTCTCGGGAAACTTGGTTTTATCACACGATCCATCATCCTAATAATCTGGATATTAATGAAACGAACGTTCCTCACGATTCACGAATCCGTTCCGAGCAGCGCGATTAAACTCTGTTCAAGCTCTTAGGTACGAAAGTGACACGCGTACTCACGTATCTACGATAATGATAATTTAACGTCCGACTACGTAACGCATGATCGCGATGACATTCGGCAGCGTCGATCAATCGTTCGTTAATATTTCCTAATCCCTGATACGTATAGTCATAGAATTATTCGACGTTCTAAATGGACCGAGAGAGAAGCGAAGAACGAAAGCAAAAGATAGGGACGAGCAGCGGATAGGAGAGCCGTGCAAAAAAGAGCCATGTAAAACGTATGTAAGTACGTCGAATTAGGCAGGTATTTACTCGAAGACGTAGGATAAACCGCGCGTACCTTCAGCGAGAACTTCTTCGACGGTGACAGTATGTCGTCCCACCACGAAAACCTTTCCGATGTAACTGTTCGGCTCCTTGGACGTGTTTTCGATCTTTGAAAACAGCTTCTTCATATTGGCACACGTTGTCGGCCTTCCCGATATCGAACAACACTGAACCGACTTGACATAAGGCCTTCTTCGCTTTACCAAATCTTTTCCTTTACAATATGGCGAGTTAGATTTTCTCAATCGATCGTCTTCGCCGTGTTCATACCTCTCGCGCTTCGATTCGCAACGATTTTCGTGATTATCCGACGGCAAATAACTTAACCAAAGGAAATCGTTCCATAACAGTTAACGTACTTTACCCAGCCGACATATTCAGGCTGTACGTATCTCCACACACCACCGTATGCCACGCTGAACCGTGCACATTACTGCGCGCGCTGTATGTATGCGACCGAATGGAGTATTCGTGTATGTATCGATACGTACTTCTGTCCAAATGGTAGTAATATTTGTCTTTGTAGACGAGTCTCGTCTCGAGGCTGCTTGAGTCACAGTCACACAGCCACTTTACGCAAACGCAACGCGATCGACATCGGAAACATATGGCCACACGCACGACTTCCGCTTGAACGTCAAAACTGGGTAAATCGTGGTAATGTCAAAACAGAACATGAATCTTTTGTTATTTTTAATGTTTCGATTCAGCGATTCTTAGTCTTTCGATGTGTATCTGAATTCTGAATACAAGGTACGTATATGAATTACTGAATAGATCGAATTTTCGAATTTTATGCAGTTCAATGTTAAACGTGTTTGTGATGAATGAAAATATGTGTACTACTATTATGTACAGGTATGTAAAATATATTTTAATTCAGTCTGGCATCGATATTCATTGTGTATTCATAGTAGTATAGTTTTTAGATTATTATGATTAGTTACGCCATCTTACGAGAAAATCGTAACGGTGTAAAAGTCTCGTGCATATAAATCCTACGGTTGTTCATTGTTATTTTTATTCTTAACAATAATCATCAATTAATGAAATTGTCATTTGCTTGAATTTGTAATGAAGTTGTCGTGTGACAATGACGATGACGATGACGACAACGACGACGACAACGACGACGACAATAAAGACGATGATGACAACAAAGGCAGTAACGGTCGTCTGAAAACGTCGTCGATGATTAAAACCGCGTACGCGAATTTTGTACATAAAATTCGGTTTGACAGCACTTATCGTAAGGCGAATTATAGCGAGTCGGATAGAGACATGTCTGATAATTTGGAAGTATCCATAGACGACTGGATATCGGAAGAGAAATGCGAAAGTGACGAGAACGTCGCGGAACTCGACGTCCAGAAATACGAGAGCATGCTGTATCTGAACAAGCAGATACTGTCACAATTGTTGAATTTAAAAGTGGATATAACCTCGGCCCTGCAAAAATGCGAATGGAGATTGGCAATGATTGAAAGAAGCTTGCAGAAACACGCGGTCGGAGAGAGAAAGGTTTTGATATGCACCGCCGGCATCCCGTACTTCAAAGACAGACATTACTTCTTTGCGCCCAAGAATGACGACGAAATCCTGAAAGGAAGTCGGAATGAATTGCAAATGGTAAACCTTCCAAAGACCTCGGACTGGTCAATTGAAGACAAGAATATCCTTGTAAACGCGGTAAGAGCTGAAGAAGAAAAACAGGAAGACGAAGGTCTCACGCAAGCAGTGAGTATCGAGAAAACAAAGCATGCGAGATATGATGGTCCCGTGATAGAAAGGGAACTAGACTGGATGAAGATATCGTCTCTTAATTACGAGATACCTCATTCTCCTCTCGATTGCCGCGTGATTTGGAACGTTTTCCTCCATCACGATATAAACAAAAGTCGATGGACCAACAAAGAAGATATAAAGCTGAAAGAGATCGCCAAAGCATGCAAGTTCCAGGACTGGGAGAAGATCACCGAGCGATTAGATACGAAACGTACAGCGTATCAATGCTTCGTCAGATACAATACGACAAAGAAATTGTCGAAAATACAAAATTATAATTGGAGTAGCGAGGAAGATGAAAGGTTGTTGAAATTGGTAGAAATATACCGGATCGGTGACTTCATTCCTTGGGGCGAGTTAGCCAATTGGATGCCGAATAGAACGAAGCAACAGATTTACTACCGATGGACGTACAGTTTGGCCCCTTATCTGTCGAAGGGCAGGTTCACCAGAATGGAAGATCGAATTCTGATGGACGGTGTTACCAAGTTTGGTAAAAATTTTCACAAGATATCGGCTGTTCTGATGCCTCACAGATCCACCGTGCAGCTTCATTATCGTCACGAAACGTTGATCTTAAACGAGATGGAGGACTGGAATCGGTGGTCGTTGGAGGAGGATGCGAAATTACTCGAATTGTTTTACAGCATAGGGCCGGACTGGTCTGCGATAGCTAAACAGTTTCCGCGTAAAAAGGGTAGAACTCAGCTGCGACACAGATGCAACGCTCTACAGAAATATATCAAGAGGGGCGTTTCGTTGCTCGATTTACATTATAACGAAATCACCGAGAGAGAAGATGTAACACTCACGGTATTAAATAGCGAGCTATGGGATGGCAAAGATACTATCAAACGTGATAACGACGACGGTGACGACGACAGTTGGATAGACCAAAAACTAATCGAATACTTTCGCTCGAAAGGTTGTAGGGAGAAAGTTTATCATAGGAAAAGCTTGAAATGTAACGTAACTAATTTGTATAACACTCTACGGCAATTAAATACCGTATTATTTATGCCTGACGAAGACATCGACAAAAAGTTGACCGGTGAACATCGTCGGCTCGCGTTTGCATTGAAAGATCATGTGAGAAAACAGGAGGACAAGAAACAGGTCGCTGAAGTTGTAGATAAGTATAGACTACGGATGTTCGCCTGCTCGAACGACAAGGAGATTCCTGAAGAATCGAATTCGCATTTTATTCCTCCGCTTCCTTTCGATATACAACAGTACAAACCAAAACGTTCAAGGGAAAACACGCGTACCATCGATTACGGTTTGAATAGAAACAATAACTTTTTATTGGAAGCACCATTGGTTTTCGATACTCCGGATCATGTGAACTCTTATATCGACAAAGAAAATCGGGAATTTCAGAAATTACTGGCCTCGTATGGAGCTGAAGACAATTCGAAAAGTAATGTAACCGCCTCCCCTTTGGTTTCGACAGAACACACGCCGACGAAACGAATGAGCGCCTGGATGGCGCAAGACACTGTTACACAGGACGCCTCTAATAGATCCCTTTTTCAAGATGCCAAGAATTACGATGATTCCCGGATCTCGTTCACTTATCACCGCACCGGAGCAACGCGAGACACGCGCGTAATAGATGCAACTCACGCGACTTTATCGAGCTTCAGAGTTTTGACGCATTTGAAACGATTAAGTGAAAATCATAATTTAAACAATCTATTACTCGTACGATTGAATCAGTTTCACGAAACCTTTGGAGTCTTGGAAACGCGTTTGGAACAGTTATTTAAATATCCGATAGGTATGTCACAAATCGATTTCCTGGGAAACGACACGAATTCGTTTAGTTTCGTAGATATCGACACCGAGGACAGGAACGTTCCTAGTGTCAATGCACGAAAGAAATGTTTGCAACGAAAAAATTAGACGAGAATCATTTATACATGACTGCAACCTGTTTCAGAAGTTTTAGCTCCTTTTTGTTACTTGTATATAGATGGAATAATTTTAAGATAGAAAAGCATTTCTATAAATCATTAAGCTAGAAATCTATGTTCTAAGGACGACTTTTAATTGTGAAGCTCAAGAAACAATATTCAAAATACAATATTTTTACTTACATCTCATCAAATCTTATTTCTTGGATAATTATTGTACATTTCATAAGAACGTATGTAATGAGAGAAAGAGAGAGCGTATTATTTAATAATTAGCATAATTAAATGTAATGAAGCGTAAGCAGAGTATTTTTCATCACTCGAGAATAATTGTAATAGAAA
>NW_017132446.1:1157305-1163991 GCF_001652005.2 Ceratina calcarata | reverse complement strand
AAATCGATTTCCTGGGAAACGACACGAATTCGTTTAGTTTCGTAGATATCGACACCGAGGACAGGAACGTTCCTAGTGTCAATGCACGAAAGAAATGTTTGCAACGAAAAAATTAGACGAGAATCATTTATACATGACTGCAACCTGTTTCAGAAGTTTTAGCTCCTTTTTGTTACTTGTATATAGATGGAATAATTTTAAGATAGAAAAGCATTTCTATAAATCATTAAGCTAGAAATCTATGTTCTAAGGACGACTTTTAATTGTGAAGCTCAAGAAACAATATTCAAAATACAATATTTTTACTTACATCTCATCAAATCTTATTTCTTGGATAATTATTGTACATTTCATAAGAACGTATGTAATGAGAGAAAGAGAGAGCGTATTATTTAATAATTAGCATAATTAAATGTAATGAAGCGTAAGCAGAGTATTTTTCATCACTCGAGAATAATTGTAATAGAAAAATAGAAATACAAAACACTGGCATTTGTAATGTACATGCAAGGGGCTAGAAAGATCCAGTCTTTAAGGCGAATTAATTCACGAACATTTTTTAAAGTTACTGATAAGAAATCAACTGTATATTCTATTAGGAAGTTTCTCCCTTTTACTTTATCTTCGCCTCTTTTACGTATTTTAAAATTCGATCGTCGATTAATCGCAATTCACGAATAGTAAATCGGGAGGACAATCTCGATTTATCTAACTCAGGGTTCAACAACAAACGTATGTATATAAATATATGTACGTCGCATAGGTATGTTACAAGTAATGTAATGGGAATTGAATAACTGGTCCGGTCCCTGAGTAGAGGTTTAGGCATGTTTCGAACGAGACTCTGAGTTCTTCTTCGACATCGAATTGTTGACACTAGTGAATATGATCGCGAAACCTGCCGTGAGAACTCCCCACAGAAGGAGGCTAGCTTCGACTTTGGTACTTAGAGACCTAAGATTGTCGAGGAGCAGTTTCAGTGGTTCGTTCGTTACTTTGAAAGACGGCTTCTCCACAATAATTTTCATTTTCGACAAATACTCGACAAGCGGTGGATGATCATAACTAAATATCGGGAAGTAATCACCGATCTTTTCCCTCGTCCACCAGGCTTGTTTGTTCCTATAAAAAATTGATATTATGATTCATTTCGATTTCGTAATATATATTTCGATTGAACGTGTACTTACGACTGGGACCACGAAGTGTAATGATAACGGTACAGACTAGCTTTTATATATTTCGGTGGATTGTCACGGAACGGATTTTCCACATTGTTCAATAGAACTAGTACTTCTGGTTGACCATTCAAGAGACGGTAGGCTAACGACATTAACCATGGATTTTGATGATAAGTGCCTAATGCTGCGAACCACATTTGCCAGTCAAGTCGTGGCTGATGAGGAGCTGAGAGAATACAGAGTTACACAAATAAATAAAAACGTAATAAGTTTATCATAATAATTATACCCACCTACGAGCGGTAAAGAGTTATTAACGTTTCCTGGTTTGTACAAAAATTCATATTCTTTCCATGGACCGTCGATGCTGTTAGCTCCTTCGATGATCACTTCCGGTCGGCCTTCGACACCGGTCATACGTCGAAACAATCCATAACTATTGACGAGTTGGAGGTGCTCGACTTTCCCGTGCATTTGCTTTAATTGAACCGGTATTGTTGAATTGTGAGACTGATGTAGTGTGGCGTACGGCACCTGATCGAGACATCAAGCGACAATGTCAGCTTATTTGTTCATGTCTATTAGAATTAAAATTATTTAAAGTGACGACGTACAATACTTATACCAAAAATGAGACAAACTGCAGCCGTATAAATGCATGTTAGAAGCAATCCGAACGTCTTATTTCGTATCCCTTTAGCCGTTGACAGAGACGCAACTATCGCTCTTATCGCCAAAATTATAAGAGATATTATGCCAATGCAGATTGACACTGGAATTGCTTGAGATAAAACATAATTGAACTGCTCTTGCGTAAATGCTGGAATAAACCAAATACATATAAGAAAACAGTAATGGGTCAAGTGTTCCGACAGATAGTCACATATATCTACCGATATCGCATTGAATAGTCCACGTATCGGTGATTCGAAGATTATAATATACATAGGTAGCAAAAACAATTGCTGCGTAAACTGCAATGCATGTTATCGTAGATAAAAACTTGGTACTATTGCTGGTCGAGTCGCTTCTCGCTTTCTTTTTATAGAAAAACTGATCATCGAGCAGAGAGATGCATAAGCAGATGGTTAGGAAATTGAAGAAGTTGTAATTCCCTGTCGCGATAATATGCACTTGCAGGAATACCTGGGAGAATGAAACTGTTAATCGCAGCAAGACTCATTAGACACGCATGAAGTGTCAAGTATCACAACATTTACCTGCATGTAAAATGCAATGATTTTCACTTTCCTGTTTGGAAAGAAGAATAAGAACGGAATGACGAGCTCGAGGACGTTAACGATCACGGTAACGAAGCGTAAAAACCATGTTGGCAAATGATGGGCATACCACGCCAGTGAAGTGGGTAGACACTGCGATTCGAAATGTACGCTGAGAGCTGAAAAACATTAACGAAACAGGATAAAGATAATATTGTTCACGATCAAAGCGCGTTAGTCGAATTGCCGCACCATCTAATTTCCACCAAATAGGACAACCAGACGTAAGCTTCACTACTCCGCTAGAGAACATCAAGCGGAAGAGTAACCAGCGTACAGTCCAGAATGTTATTTTGTCGGTCGGACTGCTAACTTTCCCGTGCTTCGAGTGGAAAAAGGGTGCTATCAGTATGCATAAAAATCCAGCTTCCAATAACAGCACATCCCTAAAAAGGGGAATCCATCGTCGTATAAAAAGTTATCGTTACAGAAGGAAAATAAGTGAATGATACATGCCATTGGTACCACATAAACGTCTGGCCGATCTGATAGAGGGAATAATATAGCGACCAGAGTAGCGCAAATACCAGTGACACGCAAAATTTTTGACTAATGAATCTGAAAATTAAAATTATTGTCACTGTTCGTATATACATCTTCCTGTGAATTATGAAGATAGGCGGTAAATTACCCTCCAAATGAAAATAATACTCCGATAAGAGATAACACATCTAGCATATACTCCACGTTCAGTCCAAAGTATGGAGCGAACCACAGCAATGTTGGTTTCTGCTTCAACTTATTAAGAAGAGGTAAACGACCTTTTAGATCCAATTGCGTCCTAGCGGGTAGGATTCCATTCTCGCCGTACAATCCTTTTTCATAGAGAAAAGGAGAGAATCAACTATTTAGAAACATTTAGAATATCGTAGCTAATTATCATTAACATAACAACAACGAGGATAAGAATGTGATAACGATAAACAGTTGTAGGAGAGGGAACCGAGGAGGGAAAATAAGTAAGCGGAATATTTTAGAATGCGAAGCGTACTCGAATTTCACTCACCTGGGATTTGTATATAAAAACTAAGGAACGCAGAGAGATATATAATACACATTCCTCGTAGAAACAAATTGCGAGTATATCGTACTTTAACCATTTTTAATTACGTTAGGTATCCGTGGTACGTATGAAAAGTATAATCCTCGAGCTCGATCTCCGAGATGAGATACGTTTACCAGAACTTCGTGCGTGGAAGAATTGGCGAGGCCTGCAAAATGCTGGAACTATGTAAAAACAGAAATTACGTACGTGTCGTTCGGAGGGAGCTTGAAAAAATATCTGCGGCTCAATACCGGTCATGTTATATTTATGTACCGGTTTTATATAGAGTAATAATATACACGATTATCAACAATTAGTAGAGACAGTACGGGACTGATGTTAGATCACAGAGCCACGTACAATAGTCAGTTAAATTTATCTCATACCGTAAGTACCGTTGTAATGTTTAGAAGTTGTGTGTCGAAGTACTTTTTATGATCATTCTCGTAACTCGTAACTTGGCTTTTCTCTCCCTGCTCTCCCGGCCGCTTCCCTTCTCTCTATATCTCCTATCCCTACCTGGTGCATCCAGAATTCAGGGCGGTTAAGGAGAGTTTCTACAACAGCCGGCAATAGTCGCAGTGGCAGTGAAAACCGGCTTTGCATTCGCTGTCATATTGCCGCGTTCCTTCTCATCAATCTTATGAGTTATCTCAGTTTACTCAGTTAGCCTACTTGTCAGTTACAAAGAGACATAAATATGCGCGTGTAACGTTTGTGCATTGGACTAGTTAAAGGCGTGTTCGGATGTCAAGTTGACGTTGAGTAGAAAATGAGTAACGCCGGTAATGTGTGTAGTCCTGTTCCGGATTACAAGCCCTCGTACTCCGATGAGGACAACGTCGTCTCCACGGATAATCTCCCCGGGATTAATTTCCCGGAGAAGATTCTGTTCATAGTAGACACAGTCAGAGAGAGGACTTGTACTCCTTTCAAACTTACTACAGGAGCGAGCTATACGCCGCTCGTCATGATCAAACGAGTGATACAACACTTCGTTTGCATCAAGTCCATTATTCAACGTAGTCACGAGTACGCATTGATGATTCTAAACTCGAACAGTGCTCAATGGATCTGTGATTTCACCAGTAACATAAATTCTATCATCGATCATTTGAATCTAATCAACGAGGATTTCCCAGAGAGGAAAGAAGAGGATCAGGAGCAGGAGGAAGTCGAAGAAGAGAGGTTATACGATCTGGAACAAATGTTCGATAAAGTGCAAGAAAGACTGACTCTGCCGGCGAAGAAACGAATGCCCCTTGCTTCTACGTTCGTCGTTCGACTGATTTTAATCTATTCACGGTCCAATTGTATTCCAAAGTTCCTTACAAACGACAAAACGATTCTACATGCTCTTGCGAAAAATCCACACTTTTTCCTGGATGTATTATACGTACACGAACCACCCACCCAAGAGAATTTATGTGAAGAAATTTATTCCCAATTAGCGATGTTAGATACAAATAATTTTTCATATATATTAGAAGTGGGAAGGTATGCAGCGAAGTTACATGACAACATGGCCAAACTGTTGGCACATCCTCTACAAAGACCATCTCAAAGCGATGTGTGTTACACGATGTGTCCATCTCCCAGCTCTCAAGAATCTTATAATAATGTTTAAATAGGTATGCGCTTATTTCTTCTTGATGTCAAGTATGATTTCTACAAATGTAATCGATCTGCAGTATAACCAGAGGGAGGAAAATAGAAGATAGCAATGGACGTCGCCAAGCTTCATGCGAAAATCATTGCTGTAAGACGAATAAGAAGAAAAAGGAGAGAATATTAGAAAACTGACGAATTCTCTAACAGCTGTCTATGGAAGAATAGCAGGATACAGGAAGTGATAAAACGTACCTAGCAATGTTCAGTCTACTCAGCCATATATTTTGGATGTTAATTTTAATTCGAGACACTGGTGATCAAAATTTAGTAGAATAGGTATAATTATTTACTACGCCTTTTTGAACATGTCTCATGTGAAAAATCTTATCAATATTCCACACTTAGGTTTCCAGTATTTCGTCCTTCCTGTCTTGAAACGCGTTCTCTTCCTTTTATTCCTGGACCCCCAACAAAAGAATTCGTGATACCCTATTGAAGTTACAAGGTTGGTTCTTGCTTTAATATATAATAAACCATATTTCAGTACCAATGGGATACTTTCATTTGAAACGTTATCAAATTCTGTTTTCCAAAATTGGGTATCGCTTAAAACGAATGCAGGAAATTATCTATGATGCAGTTTATTATACAATTACAATACTCTTACTAATCATATTGTGATAATGATCGTAGTAATAGTATATCCTAGATAACATGAACTATTTCAGATTGATATGATTTTATTTATACAGTTCCATTGGCACGCAATCTTTCTCTCTCTCTCACTCTCACTCTCTCTCTCTCTCTCTCTCTCTCTCTCTCTTTCATTCTGATTTCCGATTAAATCGCGGAAACATGAGGGCGGACGTTCAGAAATACACGCGTCGCGAATTAATTATTAAAATTCCTAATCGTAATCTCGTGACGCGAACGACTTGTTCGCGATTTACGGACACGCGTGAACATCTTAAAAAGAATTGGTGAGTCTCGCGCACACGCCTCTAATTCTCGGTACAAAATAGTTTAGACGAACGAGAAATCTCGTCATTATCGCGGTTCTACTATTAATTTCGTTTACCTTTCTTTTAAGAACTATCATACCGTGCTCCTCTTATCAGCTTTTCAATTAATCGTATCACCTAAACGATTAACTTCCTTCCTCATCGCTTACTAATATTAATTTAATGGTAGTCCGCTCTTACAGTTAACGTTACTCCTATTTAATCATCGGATCGAACGACGCGCGCGTCCCAATATTTTACGTTTTACACATCGAATCGTTTAATATGCCTCTACATAACGCTACGTTTCTCACAAGAGACAATTACACATCGCTAGTGATTGGATTTAGTCGACCAGCTAATCGGTATACCAGTTGCTTTGCTTCTGTGAGCGATGGCATCAAAGGGTTTCGCGTATCCTCTACTAACTTGACGGGACGGTAGGAGCGAAAAATCGTATCAGTTTTAAAAGTAAGGTCAAACTGAAATGTGATCTACCGGCGAACAGAAATCAATATCATTAACTCACGCGTTAGCTGCAACCGATATTCGTAGCACTGGTAATGCC
>NW_017132446.1:1145333-1157284 GCF_001652005.2 Ceratina calcarata | reverse complement strand
AATAATAATCACTGTAATGTGTCTATCGCTCGCGGGACACGTCGGCACATCGAGGCCCGCGAAACTGAATAAAAGTCAATGACACGTCGATCAAAGGGTGCGGGGGTCCCTAATCGTTTTCTCGACTATCTACAAAAGTAAAAGACACTGTACATCTCGGAGAATAAGTGGAAGAAGGGTAAACGGGGTAAGAAGGAAAATATGTTCCTCTCTCATTCTCGCACGTTCTCTTCCCATTGCCGCGTGTGTCGATCGCGTTCTCTGGCGTTTGCACACCCGCTCGTCGCGTATAATATTTTATAAAACGTCTATGAAACGCACTCGGAACGGGTGCTCTAGGAACTCTTATTTCTTTATATCTCTCTTTGCGGGATTCGCTCTCTCATTCGCGCTTGTCTCGTTACATTTGGTCCACGACTCGGTAAGATAACGGGCTCGAAATTAAAGGAAAAAAGTGAACGAAGTTAAAGATCGGCTGGTAGAATGCGGGGCGATTCAAAGTTGTACAATTACGAGGCTCGGTCATGTGAAAAAGATGAGAGCAGATTTTACGTGTGTCTGGGTGCGTGAGCGATTTAATCCTTTCGCTACAGCGGTCCGCGCGGCGGAGTACACATTGCGTGGACGCACGGTCGTCAGCGTTCGAGGTCAAGTCTTTCGTCTCAAGCCATTGTAACACTGCTTTTAGAAGCAAAATAATTTTTATTCACAGCAGTGTATTTGTATATGATAATGAATGAAGTAAGACCGAAACTGCAAGCCCAGTAAATACGAAATTTTGTGCCGGGTAACTATAATCACCCGTAGTGTGCAGTAAACGCTTTGTACCACTTATAGTCACGCTTAGTAGCGAAAGGATTAAGAACGAAAGGACGCGCGTGATCGATATGAGATCTCGTCTCGTACGCGTATACATACATACATATTACATACATACACAGATAGGTACAGGTGTTGTATCATTATATTATATATAATCGCACGTACCTACGCGATACGCCGGAACGACCAAAACGCGTTTCAACGTACCGCGTCGCATAGACTGCATGTTCTCGTAGAAAATTACATATAATATACGTACACCGCGCTAGTGTTACGCACATACCCTTCCGGTTAACGCATGCTCGATGCCATTGTACATGAAATATTCATAAAACGAAAGATCTTGCAACAAATGTACAAACGGGCTCGTTCCGGGTTGACGTCGTTGATCGCAAGAGTCGAGGGATCGATAAATAAGTTTGGTCGGCCGCGTTGTTATCGCCGGTTTATCTTTAAAACCGATAATAAGTCTAGAATTCCTTATCATAGTACATACTCGTGTTATCATCAATAAATATAAATTGAAATTAATCAAGACGAACGGTGAATGAAAGGAAAACGAACTACGTTAATCCCTCGAGCTTACTATCATCGTCGCGTCAACGTGGACGATCTACGATTAAGGATCACTTATTTAGTAATAAGAAACGATAGTCACCATGGGAACAGATCTGCCGCGGATTCACCCGATTCTCTCTCTCTCTCTCTCTCTCTCTCTATTATTTACAATGCGTTTACTTTATACATTTATGTATATTTATACATGCACATATGTATATTCTCCGATGCTGACCAGTTACCTTTTTTGCGATGTCTCTGCATGCGGACGAGCGCAACGTAACTTACAAGTATATCGACGATTCTTATCAATTAGAAACTTCTACGTACGCAACACATTCCTCTTACCGAACGTTAATCATTATTTACCCTCTCGTCGTCGTGGAACATCGCAGCTCTTAAATAGTCACCGGAAGTTCACCTCGAAGTGTCTATTCAATTGCGGTTTATCATAGGAGAGCCCGATGAACTTCAAAATACAGTGCCACTAGCCCCTCGAACTATAAACGCGTTCGATCGAACCGTGCAAACGTATACGAACTACATTGAATAATTCGTGTGCTTATATATACACGCAGAGACGTTATCTACAACATGATCCCCGTGTCTGTCTGAGAAATCGAGAACACAAGCGCGAACTCCTGTTCATCTTCCTGGGAATCCTATCTTTCATTAATTTTTAAATATCACGCGTGCTTGACGGTACTTTGGCTTGAATAACTACGATCCATCGAAAAACGGACGAGGAGCTCGACGACCGGGACGAACGAGCCACCCCCGTGTTCTCGTCGATTTTAAATTCGTTATTACGCTGTACAGACTCGAGACGTGGATATGTATGACGACAGACACGCAAATTATGTACAACCTTATGTATTGTCGGACCTCGCCGCATGATCGCCACCGACAAGGGAGCTTCCAGCTTTCAAATCGGAAACGCATCTAATTTTTTAACAGCAATGTGCAATAAACTGTGACACAGCATTGGGCAATCTATTTTCGTAGGAATATCCTTCAGGTGGCAGTGAGCCTTCGGGCTTCTTCACATTAGTTGCAGTTATTTGGAGATGAGTTTTCGATTTTAGAAGTTTCCCTTGCGAGCGGCGCGAAAACCCTGCTTACCACGGAGAGGCGAGTACCTCTGAAGAACGTTCGCCTTCTTTCGACGAAACCGTCGCGATTGATCACGCGTGCTACGGCGGGAAGATTAATCGTTCCTTCGACGTGTCAATCGTCGTGGTTTGGATCGCATCGCCGCGTTCACTAATCGCGTTTCAATTTCAAACAGTTCAAAGGAGCATTTAAAATTGCTAAACAGTGAAGATAAAATTTTATATGTGTCGAAAAAGAAAAGTTAACGAACCAGTTCGTAATTACATGTATCTTCGCATGATTCCTCTCGCGATAAAGACTGCGTGATAATTTAAATAGCAAGCTGTAGAAACTGATTGAGGGCCCGTTTTACGGCGGCTCGCGGTTAATTGGATTTTGTAATTAATGAGCAGCGGCAACGATCCTGTACCATCTGTTACGAATGAAGATCTCAAAGTCGTTTCTCCTTCATGGATCAATTTTTAAACAAGTTCAAAGATAAATGCAAAAAGGACTCGAAAACCAATCGCTGATAATTGTTTTGATACTTCGAGATCTTCGTTCTTTAATTATTCGAACTAACGCGACGCGACGTTTCAAATCGAAGATGGATATATAATACTGAGACGAATACGAAACGTTTGACGATCTTGATTCGCTGTCTTTGGACATTGTCAAATTTCCTAGCTGCACCTTCAGATGATAATACGTACAAGAATCTCCTGTGAATGTTCCGTTCGTCTCTTCTTCGCGATTCGTATACTCTTCGTGAAATAGTTTACACCTTGCTCCTCCAATGACACAAGCGAGACCAGCGAAGCTCGCTGTCTCAGTGAATCCTCCTCGTTTCAAAGACTGGACATAAGATCGCATCTCCGTACCAAGATATGTTTCGTGTCATCAACTGGATCGCTCCAGCTTCTCCTGTTTCGCTCCCGTGACCGTGTACTGCTCGAATCTGCCAAATTCCCTTTGGCAGCGAAACACCGTCGGTGGGCACGTCGTCCGGGTCATCGTCATCGACGGACCGCGTCGCGGATTAATGATAAAACTCGGGTAGATTGCACAAACGTCGTTGTTGTGGCTGTTGATGCGGTGGCTGTTGATGGTGCTGATGAAAAATAGCGTCCCCCTGATGGTGGGTGGGCTGCTGGTGTCACTCGTGCGACTTCCCGCTCAACGGATGGTAGTTGCCGCCTGCGGAAGCCACTAGGGCTAACGGTAGCGGCGAGCCGAGGGGTGTGGGGTGAGGATGCGAGTGACCTATACTCGAAGAGTGCGTCGTAAGAGCCAAGGGACTACCAGAGATAGAACTCGCGAGAGAGGCGAACACCGAAGGTGCCGGCGACGCCATCGTCGGGCTGCCCATCGCTGCCGTCGGCGGGTTGATCCTTTTCTCTTTCTGCCGCCTGAAATAAAACAGAACAAGAAAAATGATAATTGAATTAGACAAATTCGAGGAAGCTTCGAGGAGAATGTCAAGGACTGACCTATTGCAAAACCACACCCGAACGACTTCCTTCTCCATCGTCAAACTATCCGCCAGTACGGTGATTTCCTCGGAGGTGGGCTTCGGATTCTGCATGAAGGCTTTCTCCAGAGCTACCCTCACGCTAGTTTCTATCGACGTCCTTTTCTTCCGCCGCCTGCCGATGGCTTCCGGTGTAGTCAGCGGGTTCGCGAGGGCGTTCGGGTTGTTTAAGGTGTTGTCCGCGTCTTCTAGCCATTTTTGGAGGAGCGGCTTCAGCTTGCACATGTTTTTGAACGAAAGGTTCAGCGCCTCGAACCTGTGAAATGAAGACGATTGATTCATAGAATATATCGGATTACGACAGACCGGAGACACTAAAACAAAAAAATACCTGGAGATGGTCGTTTGAGAGAAGTCGTTGCCGTAAAGCTTGCCCATGGCGAGGCCGACGTCGCCCTGGGTGAAACCGAGCTTGATCCGCCTCTGTTTGAACGTCTTAGCGAACTGTTCCAATTCCTCGAGGTCCGTCGTCTCCTCCGGCGAGGGCTCCAGTCTCGGAGGCGGCTGCTTCACAGCCGGAGGAGTGCCAGGAGGTGGCGGCGACCTTTGCTGCGCCAAGCCTCGACCGACCAACCCACCGCTACCCTGAAGAGCCTGCTGCTTCTGGAGAGCTTGCAACTGCTGGGCTGCCTGGGCAACTGCTTGCTGCACCTATTCGCATACCACAACATATTTTTTTCACTGAACATATTTTATTTCTTTCGACCGTCTTTGGAATTCGCGATTTGGGAAACGCAAGTTTTCACAGTCTGCCGTACCTGCATGGACTGCGAGCGATGACTCGGTCTTGAGGAGAAGCCACCGCTCTGCAACAGCCCCTGCAAGACGTTTCAAGACCATTTTCTACTTATTATTTCATCTTCTTGCGCTTGTGGAGAATTTAAATGACCGAAGACTGCGATAAAGTGTTTCGATGCAATTTTAACACGATCGCAATCACTGTTTTAACCGAGGAAAAACGGTTTTGCACTTCTGTCCAAAACCCTATCGCTTATTGAGGCGATCTTTTGACCCCAGCTCGAGACAAATGACACACGTCGAACCGAGCTGCCCCGCGCGGAGGATTAAGCGGTTTCCATTCGAAAGGCGACACGTGTTGCGCTCGTGGACAGGTACATACGTACGCGGGGAAGTCGTTCGAGGGACCGATCGATTATCTTCACCCTTTTCTTAACCAGATGCCCGATCACCAGAATAAGGGGCTCGTGCGAAACGCAGCCCCGGGGAGGGAAAGGGTTCTCAGGTCCTCTGGTCGCGTGTCGTTTATGCTTATTGTCGTGACCGCGAAGACACCCTGCGGAAGGGTGCCCGGAATACCGCCACGTGCCGGCAGGTTGAACGAATCACAATGATATTCACCTGCGCGCTTCCGCGTCTGCTAATTAATCGTTCCACTAACTGAACGAGATATGGAAAATATCAATTTAAATTGTTTTATATTAATATGAAGAGTAGAAAGCATGACCGGTTATATTCTATGAGAATCCGATTTCGCCAAACTAAATAGTGAAAGCGATAGGGTATCTGCGATACAATTCTAATCTCGTCGATGGACGTCGTCGATAAGAACGTTTGGAAAGTGGATGGAACGATACCGATCCAGGAAACGGAGGAACGAGATCATTCCGACCGACCGCGAAGCTTGAGTCGTTACGTGTCAGCTGGTTGCTCCTAAATATAAATCTTTGTTACATCATGCGTGTAACCCCTTGAAAGGGTACGGGGGACAGGTTACGATCCACTCGACGGAAGGGTTACGCGATCCGAGGTCGTGTGCGAGTCTACTTTTCTAATCCCGCGACTGTTCTCAAAAGGATAAAGAATCCGAGGGGGTTGATTCGACGCAAACCGAGGAAGGAGACGAGGGAGGGAAAAGAAACAGCCTGGCCACGTGTGAGGTAACAAAAGGCACCCCGTGGCAAGGTGCCGAAGGGTCCCGATGGATCTCCTTGTTGCACCTTTCAAAAGGAGACACGGAAGACCCGGCTTTAATGCTCGCGGCTCTACGTACCACCGGGACGGGCCATTAAATCTGCTCAAGTTCGAAGTCGTTTTGTTAGTCTTTCCAGGACGTTACGTGCACGCGATCCACGTGACGAAATCTATAGAAATTTTTTTCGTAAACGCGAAGGAACCCGAGGCCCCCATTCAACCCCCGTCGGACCGGTAGAGGGGGTGGAATCGTTTCGGGATCCAGGAAGCCAGATCGTTTTTCATGTCCCCGGAAATATTGATTTTTCTCCGTTCGATCCGGAGGGAACAAAACGAGGGAAATTCTTTACGGCAGCTGACGAGAACGCATTTGCTTTCCATTTTTTACTACGATAGATCGGGTGTCCCATCTTTTTGTATTAGAACGTTAAAAGATTCGAGAGAATCGTTGCCATTTCGAAGTAACAGAGGATATTTCTATCGTTCTATTTTCATTGACGAGACAACGATATCGACGTGAACGAGGCAGGTAGCATCGAGTAAAAGCGAACCGAATAAGGAAAAATTAATTATCTGATCCAATATTATATTTCCACTCTTCCACCTGAACTGCGATTTCTACGAAATTAATGATTCATAGTTATTATACGATTTATTGAATCGTTTCGATCCAAGTGATTTACTAATTTGGAGTGCTCGCTAGATAGACACTTGAAAGTACGTCGCGGTAAGAAAACGCGGGGCCAAACGAGCAGAAATCCTGTCCCTTTGTGACAACTCCAGCCGGCTATCTCGGCGTCAAATCGAGCAGACCGTCCCCCGAAGAATAAGACGTCTCTGCTTCTCTTTTCGGCCTGCCGATCAGATACCGCAAGGACTCGTCCTCGTCTTTCGACTCGTGCTCATCTACCTTCCTCTCCCCCGATTCGAATCGAATTCGCATCGAGTAGTCAGTAGGTAATTCGGTGGAGTACCCGCCGCGCCGGAAGGAACAAAGCCGCTGCGATGGAATTCGAGTGCGCGATGAATTTGTTCACGCCTCGAGCGAGATACGAAACGCGTTGCTTTATTCGCCGGAGAAATAGGATTCTTTTGCTGATCTTTCACGTTCCGTCCTTACAACTTTATTCTCCGTTTTCGCAAATAGAAGTCGAATTTTAAAATAGAACGAACACGAGCTTCCGACTGACTAATAGTCCGCGAATCTTTATGCAAAATAAGACGTTTCTGGTAGCCATTTAAAGAGACGTTTCAAATTTTGCAGATTGAGTTATTTTATAAACCCGCAAAATTCGCAGCTTATTAATTAAAAAATACAGGAATCATGATTACAAAAATATTAACGAACCTGATTTTGGAGGAAAAATTGCGCCTGGGCTGGTAGTTGGCCAGCCGCGGCTGAATTCGCTTGCTGGAACATCGCTAGCTGCTGCAGTTGCTGTTGCAACGACTGTTGCTGCTGCTGGAACGTCGACGCCAACGCTTGAATCTCCTGAGGTCCGAGTGCGCCTAAGGAACCGTGCATCAGCAACTGCTGACTGACCAATTGAGCAGCCAGCGCTGCTTGCGAGTTACCGCTGGTTTGCTGTCCGGTCGCGTGTTGCTGTTGCTGATGACTACCGGTTATCTGGCTGCTGATCCCGGAACTCGGAGACGAGGCGCTGCCGCTGGTTCCGCTGCTACTATTGCGATGCGACACGTCTGTGACCTATAGAGATATTTCAGAAAAATTAACATTGTCGCGATGAAACGTTGCCAGCAATTCTAGCTCAGTCTTTTAGATTTATTAATGACAGATACTTAATTATCATTTTTCTGCGCATTATTGCAAAATTCGTTCTCGTATTTCGTCTGAAGAATTTGAAGATTAAAGCACATTATGTGATCGTTCGGAAGAATTTCGTGGGAGAAATCGAAGGAATCGCGCGCGAGGTCACCCTCCCTAATATTACAGAGTAAACGGCATCGAACAAAGCCGTGTTTACACTCGACCAGGTCAGGATATTGGTCACTACCGTCCATCCTGCGCTTTTGTGTTTTATAAAACGCGCACCCCTGCCCGGCCGCCCCCTTTCCGTCGCCCGTTTCTCGTATAGTGGCTTCCTCTATTTATTTGCCAAATATTGGACGGGGCCACTTTTTGCGCTGTTCGTCGGTAACTAAAAAATCGAACCTGCCTGCGGACAAGGGAGAATTTCGGACGGAAACGCCGCCGGAAGTTGTAATTCCCGGCGTTACCAGTGTCTCTCGATGTTCTCTGTTCAAATAATGAAACGGTGGTGTACTCACCAGATTGAGGGCTTCCCTGTCCGAGTCCATGGAGTCATGATCGAGGTTCGCTTCCGTGACATCCTGAATATCGCTGGTGATGCTCCTATCGTCACCGCTGAGCTCGGGCCCGTCGACCTCGCCGTGAAGGTCCGCATCTTTAAAAAACAAGAGATCCGATATGAATCACGTCTAATGAAAAGTTAATCGGAGAGGCGAGATAAAATTTGATGAAGGGATGAAATCGAAGTGTGCCGGCTCCCCGTTAAGGGAGGCAAATCGTACAATTGTTGTTGTTCTGCGGTCTGTACTTCTGCAGATGGAAACGCGTAGGGGTAGAAGTCGGTGTGCTGGTCGCATGAAGTCGCATATCAGCAAAAATCATCCTCGGGTCTTCGAGGAAGACCATCTTAGCCTGGTGTGCCCTGGAGGATCCCCGTGGCCCGGTCACATCGAGCTGGTTCCAAAGATCCAGCACGACGGTCGACGACCGTGAACTTTTCGCAACTCCACGAATCAACTACGTATTACCTCGAACACCCGCTCCCTCGGCATCGCGAGGAAGTTAGAATATTTTAAATCACCAAATCCCTTGTAACAACTTCATGAATATCCGATGATTCAAATATGTATGACAATAAGTTAACGACATGAATATTTAACACCGTTCACTGTCGGTACCAATACTTATGATTCACGGTGGAGACCGAAGGCCACAGGAAACCCCGCGGTCCTCGTCGAAGGGCCGATACAGAACGAATGTTGGAATGACGCAACGAAATCGTGCCCCTGAGGACGAACCAACCCCCTCTTCGGCACCCCGTAACCCTGAATGGGCTTCGATCCCATTGGTCCCGAGTGTTGGAGCTGTCGCGCGATTGGACAACCCTTTGACCCTTTATTTCTGCCCCTAGCAGCGCGAAACAACCCTTCGTGCATCCATCATCGTATCTCGTGACCCGGACTCCCTCGCCACCCTTTCCTTCGTCTTTTGCGCCCCCAAAAAAGGGGTACGCGACGGATAATGGCACGGAACCGATTCGTTCGGTTCGAGAAAACGAGCTTACGGCATTGCTCCTGCGCGAGCATAACGGTTTTTAATAATAATTACTTCGATACGCAGTACGACACGGGGGTCGTTCCTCCGTTTTCCAAAGGAGATTTACAACGGCTGTGATCGATTACAGCTTACCATATAACAGCTTAAAGTATAACGAGAGATTGCGGGTTTTGGTTTTACCAAATTTCAATGACTATTGTAGGAAGATAAGGGTCAGCGCACCAACGCGTCGAAGAAAGGAAGTCGCTTAGCCACTCGGGCCATCGAACTTTCCCATGGCGTGACAAAGACCACACGAGGATAAACGCGATCGCGAAATACGTAAAGAGACCGAGTCGACAGGTGGGGATGTGCTGTGGGACAAAACTTAGGGTTGTGGAAAAAAATTTCAAAATTCTGTGAATCCAACGCAAAAGTTTCCCCGATGTTCTGCCCCGGTTTTCGCTCCTCCGAGCATCTGCGCCTTCATACCTGACGTGGATTCCCCTAAAACGGTGGAAAAAAAACGACGGGTCAGGTAGAACGGGCCTGAAACGTGGCGATGCCACCGTATTGGTGGATTCATTATAAAATTTCAGTTACTGGTCCTGGTTCTCCTCGCACAGTCGATTACATCCCCGTCCTCCGTCTTCCCGCCCCTCGAGAAAACGCGAGACGCAAAAAGCAGGTACACACACTGATACGTTATACGCACGCACACGGAGAACGTTTCCCTTTTCACCCCTGAATTTGCATCGTCGATTCCCCTCTTTTCATCGAAAATCACGCTTTTTTTTCCGCCGTGAGAATCTCCACGCGATCTTCCGAAAGAGGAGAAAGGATTTTGGGGTGAATTCCGTTGGTTACCAGTTTTCCACCCCTTTTCGTGACGTCTCGTTCCAAAAAACTAACGTTTATCGACGTCTACCGAGCCGCCAGGTGCGAACTCATCCGCCAACGGATGCCTAGATAAGGCAACCGACGTTTCTTTCTCTCTCCGCTATCGACGCGACGCGTTTGCGAAGGATTCGACCTAGGAGAAAAATGCAACGAACGTTTTACGAAGCTTCTGGTAGGATAGGTGCTACCAGGAGGACGGAAGGCTGCCATGCCGGTGAAAGAAACGTTGGTCCCAACGGTTTTTCAACGAACTCTCGAGAGCAGAAGAATATTTTTACACGCACGAAATTTATGAAACTATAAGAGCGACAATTAATGTGCACCGTTAGAGGCAGAAAACGGTCTGAGAAACGAGACGGTATCTCGAAACGGGATCCTGGACGCCTCTTTTGTCCCGCATCTGCATAAAACCGTCGTTCGAAATAGACGACGATGCAGGCGCCCATGCAATTTCTAGCCATTGGTGCCCGTTTAACGTTCGCACGAATGACATAGTGACCGTCTATCCATCACCCACCCACGCTTCCACGCGGATCGGGCCTACTGCACCCATACATGCGACAGAAGGGGCTTCTAGGGGGCTGCAGCTGGACGCAACGACCTTCGGTGATTCTCTCTTTTCTATAAAACGAAGGGAGAACCTGACCTGTAGCCAAGTCCAGATTCAGGGAAACGTGTATAGAACGCATCACGTACGTCAGGTGATAAAACGGTACAATGAGACACCTGAGCTGAACGATGTTTGGACGTTTTTCGGATTCCCGGGAAATCTGGTCTTCTGATCGACGGAAAAGATTATAGCATTTAACAGTTGCACGAATAACAAATATGAATATCGTCGAATTATACCAGAAGGGGAAATTGATTCATCTCGTATCTATTTAAATTCGTATGACGCATGCGATAATTCGCTGTTGCGAAACCATGAAATATCGAAAATTCGTATAATAATAGGTATATTTCTATCTAATTCAGAATGCAACCGGACTGAATAGCGTCAGCTTTCTCCATCCACGACGCAACAATCGCCACGAAGAAGTTCCATTTTCTCGATGAATTCTACCGTGCGACACAAAGCTCCTCCGTTTTGCGTGGGATCGCGCCGATGTTTTTGTCCGCCGAGGCGAGAATAGAGAAGGGCCGAGACCGCCTTTTCTCGTGATCTACATAAAATATCGATTCCTTCGGCGTTCTGGAAAAATATCGACGAGTCACGAACGCACGAATCATCCTGTCTCCCTTCCTCCAACATGAACCACCGCATATCTCGTGAAACCGACTCTTCGCGGTTTAACGAACGGCATCACAAAGGAGAAATCGTTATTTTCACGGGTCTGCCCGATTTCGCGGTCACATCCCTTGTCCCGCGCCCCTCTCACCTCGGCTACGCCCTCCGACCGGCCCTCGTTTTGCTCAATTTACTCCAAACTCTTCCTTTCGTCCCTTCTTTTGTTTCTTCACTCTGCATTCTTTCTGCATCTGCCGTCTTTCATTTTTTTGATCTTCTCTGATCTCAATGTAGCAATCTTTTCTTAAGGATGTATAGGCTATATACATAAACAATGCTAGCACTTTGAATTTGTTATTATAGATTCGTATTACTATTACAAAGCTACCTCTAAAATTTTAAATCAATTGACGGGTTTTTTGAAAAATTATAGTGACTTAAACTTTGTATGTACTCTTATGGTAATCAGCAGTAACCCAAAGAAAACTTTCTGCTATTTGGTGTGCGAAATTGGAAGAAACAACTGACTTGAGGAAATACAAGCCTAAAAATTCTGAAATTTTTGACGCCTTTTAGAATAT